>NC_016090.4:38271462-38493059 GCF_000004515.6 Glycine max
TTTTGGTGGAATGTAAATAACAGGAAAGTTGAGGATTCGATTATCAATACAATAATCTATAGAGTGTGGGATAGAAAGAGGTATAGGAGGTATATTGCTGAGTTGATGACATAGGTTCTTTTTGGGGTTTTGGTTTAGCTTAGAACCAATTTCTTGGTCTTTTTGTTTTCTTGGCTTGTTGGGGCTGGATTGGTTGCGATCGCCTTGTGTTTATCGTTTTTTTGAATTAATTCATCTCTTGATTCAAAAAAAAATGTACTTAAAAGAAACTAAATTACAACAATTTTGACTAATAAAATTAATGATTTCAATGTTAATATAATACTTTTTATTTAGATAGAAATAAAGTAATGTGTTAACATGAGAAAACATAAACAAAATTAAGACATAGATAAAAATAATAACTTAAAAAAGAAAAAAAATTATGATTGATTTAATTTAATAATTTAACAAATTATGTGAGAGGTAAATATTAATGTGTTTAATATTTAATATTAAATTATTTATAATAATAAATTTAATTATATGGTTAAATTAGGTTAAAAAATAGAATCTATTATCTAATTTATATATGATTAAATTTTAATTGAGTTTGATTGAATTGAATTATAAGTTAACTGCTACCCTAAACCGTGAACATTACTGGTACTGTTTGGGAGAGAGTTAGACGGTGCATGATGGAAATTGTCTCTAACATGTAGAAGAAACATTTCTGTGACAATGTTAGATCACCTAAAGTTAACAGAGTTACTAGACAACTAACGGTAGCTACTAAAACATAAAAATATTTACACGTACAAGAACTGAAACATTAAATGTATAAATATAGGGACTAAAAGCCCCAAAGTGTTAGCAAATGTAGGATTCAAATAAGTAGTTTAATCTAATTTAGACTAAAGAAACGTACAAAAAAGTTTATCTGTTACTACATCTAAATTATTTTAAAAAATATGAATTTTATCTTTTCTATGATGCTTAAATACACATGATAAAAATAGAAAAATAAGTGATGTATTGGTAATTAAACTAATTTTATATTCATTTCATCATAAATTGTTTCATCTGATTTTAAATATTAAAAAAAATCTTTTATTTAATTAAGGTTTTAATCTAATAATTTTTTTTAATTTTTTATATTAAGTTCCAACAAAAGATAAGTTGAGAAAAAATATAATAGTTTTTTTATTGAATTTGGGATAATTAAATATGATTAATTAAATTTTTTAATTAGTGTAAATATTTTTTGTATATTCCTTTTGGTCTCAAATATAAAAAAAAATATTCTATACTTATTAAAAAAAATTATTTATCTTTATTAAAGGTGAGTCACAATTAAAAAAATGACATTTTTTTAAATTATTATTCATTGAAATTTGATATCAAACATAAATTTTTTTATCTCATTAAATAAAATATATTTTAGAGATAATTTTATTAAATAAGACAAAAATAATTAAAATTTACTTATATTTAATATAAAAAAATGATTACTTTATTCAAGATAAAAAAAAATTTAATACTAGAGAAGTAGTTGACAATGTAAAATTTTTTACCCTGTATAATCCTTCAACTAAAAAACAATAATATTATTAAAAATGAAAATATTTATAATATACTAATATAAAAAATTTAAACATTTAATAAATATTTACACCCCTTAAATGAAATAATAAATGCCAGTACTTACTCCAATACGAACAGTTGTCTACTAGTCTACCAACCTTTCGAAGAAAATGGCAACAATCCGGCATGTCAAGTTTCTTACATCACTCGCTAAACCACAACATAGAGGGGTAAAATGGTAACATCACGTAATCCGTCCGTTACAGAGTGAAGAAAATGTCATATTCGTAAATAACTCTAAAAAATAGGCACAGTTATCCACATTCCACCTCTGTGCAATATATCCCACTCTCACACTCTTTTCAGATCCCTTCAAACCTTCATCTTCTTCCTCCTTCCCTTCTTTTTTCTATTTTTTTTATTTTTCCTCTGGCGCTTTTAACACATTGCTACTAAACAAACCCCAACTCGAAGAAAAGAAGAACAATCTGTTCCATCACAAGCTTTTTCTCCTGCCCCAAACGGTAATTATTAATTTCTCTCTACTTGTTGAGAAAAAAAAAAAAAGAGCTAAACATTAATAAATACCCAACACTGCATGTTCTTATTTTTTCTCAAGATCGACCCTCGTTCATGCGATCATGTCTGTTTTTCATTTTTATTTTTCTTTTCCATTTCCATGCTTTCTCTCTTTATATTTTATTTGTCTGTTTATTTATAATTTTTGCAGCGTCTTAGAAACTTTTGATTTCGTGCAGGTTTCAATTTTTGTTTTCTGGGGAGATCTGGTTGATCCGATCCACTTGGGGTTGGTAACCGCGTAACGACGCCGTTTTGTGTTTAGGTTTTTGGACTCGTTTTCTGAAACCTCGTACAAAACATCCTCGGAATCGTTTGATGTTACAAATGGAGACGCTCGTGGTTGTGGCGCAGCATAGGAACCAATGTTACACCAGGTCGAAATCCCAACGCCACGCTGAGTTTGGTTCCTCTTCACCCTCCAATGACTTTAGGGGCATAAATTGCAGAACTTTTCAAACGGGGTGTGGTATTCTACCAACCCCACTCAAACGCCCCAAAACGCCGTTAACTCCTTCAAACCCTAACAAAACCCGTTGCAAAACCACTCCCAGTAGTGCCCCGGTTCCCATCAATCGCAAGAAGGAGAAGAAGGGTTTCAATGTTGTTCCTGATGGGGGTATTTTGCTCTCTGAACTTTGGGCCGGGCCCACTTACTCGAATTCACCACCGCCTAGTTCGTTGCCTATTCCGAAATTTTCAGTGAGGCCTAAGAGGAGTGTGTCACTTGATTTCCCTGGTTCTTGCCCTGAAGTAGAGATGCAGTTACGTGCTAACTCTGCGCCTTCCTCCCCTCGTTGGGAGCATTCCCCTTTTGCCAGAGATGATGGTCTCTTTGTTTCGGCGACGAACACACTGCGTCGCATCCTTAATCTTAATTTGGATGATGAATGAGACAGGAGGAGCAAGAGGCTCCTGTACATAAAAAAAAGTGCTTTTGGTTTATGAAATTTGGGTTAGTGTTAGATTAGGTGTGTATAGAATGACCAAATAAAAGCATGTAGTTTTAGTTTGTGTAGCTTTCAGTATGGTGGTGGTACCCTTGACAATGGTGATTGATGATCATGGTTGGAGATCATGGAAATGTTAGGCTCTTTTGGGAGCAGGGTTTGTTTTGTGACATGGATGAATGGGGTTGGGAAGCTGAATGGTTTGGTAACGGGTTGGAGTGGCACAGAATAGACTTGGATGATAGTGAAGAAAGTTGTTAATTATATATTATTCAAGATGAATACAGAGTTCATGATCTGTAGTAGTTCATAGTACCTTCTCCTCACAGAAGAATGATTATACCTTCTTTTTAGTCTAGTAACTTAGTACATACTGTAGATTGTAGAATCCTTGCTCTTAGAAAAGCCTATAGAGCTCAACTCTTTGGTCCTTTTCCCGGAACCCTTCAAATTTTCTTTTTCATATAAGTTATTACCATAATCTATTATCCTTCTATTCTGGTCTTGTAGATGGTCCACTATATACTGGCTTGTAGTTACTCCTTTGCTTAATGATCCCTCCTTCTTCTTTCTTAATCTATATCTTGTTTTTCTTTGTAAAGTTTTCATTTCTTAGTTGGCTTCTGAGAGGGCATGGTTTGTCCCTACACCATCTTTTCAGTTTTTTACAAAGAAAAGTTGGAAGGGGCTCGGTTATATAATCTTTTGTTTCTAAGTTCTGACTCCTTTAGTTTTTATGGTTAATCTGTGTCACACAACCTGTTAGCAACCCCCCCCCCCCCCCCCAAATGTTTTCCATTTTAGCCTTTAGTTAATGCTTCTTTCCATAGTCGTCTTCACCTTGCTTGTCCTTGATGAAGAGTGTTGACCATTCTATGCCAAAATTGAGGTAAGATATTGCTTGATGCGCTCAAGCTTCTGCTTTGTTGTTTTCATGCCATAAACTTACAGTTACTGAAAATTGCTTCATTGTGAATCAGGGAGGTAAAACTGTACCGAGGCTGTTTTGTTCGAAAGATGTGGTCATGATCATGATCTTCTAGGTAGTTTGCAAGTTTGTTTTACTTCATGAAGTCCATTTGTGGGTCGTAGCTTGTGTTTCTTTCTTTTTGAGTTTCTGTAACTAGTGGAACTTGTATGGTCTGCTGAAATAAATTATCGATGACTATTAGTAGCTAGAACTACTCCTATGTTTTATCTGAAGTGTATGAGTTGGTGGAACTTCTGTAACTGTTTTACTAATTTATATTTCGTTTTTTCTGATCTATGACAGCAGCATTTTGAAGTAGTTTTATATTTTCTTATGTTTTGTGACTTTTGTCTGAAGTGGACGAGTTCGTGGAACTTCTGTAAAACTGTGTTCACTAATTTATATATCGTTGTTTTTCAAATCTATGACCCCAGCATCTTGAAGAACTTATGGATACAAGGATAAGAGAAATTATTAAATATTCAACGTTGCAATACAGTTTAGATATGTTAACATGATTTTTTTATAAAAAAATAATACCAAGCCTTAAAGCATAATATTTTTGTAGAGATATTGATCATTTATCATAATAGTGTTATACAAAACAATTTACTATGACATTTCCCTATGGTTTGCTGGAAATAGAGCAAAGAAATGGGGCAAAAGAGATGAAATAATAATATTAAATTCTGTTTGAGAAGAAAAAATACGAATTTTTTTTTATAGATCTCACGTATAAAAATATTTTTTTCCCTACGTTGTTTACGCCGTTTTGAAACAAGGGATAAGAATAATAAGTATTTTTATATTAAGAAAAAAAATGTGGTAAGGAGTTTTTTTTTTAATTAGTATAAATATTTTATATAATTTATATTCATTCTTCCATTAATTTAAAGATAAGTAGATTTCTTTCATTTTTTTTCTTTTATTTTCTCTTATTTTAGATGAAATCTTATTTTTCTCTGTATGTAAGCGTTAAAGATAAAATATATATGAGCTGTATATTTTTTTTCTTGAAATGCAAAAGTATATATTTATATATCATAATAGAGATTTTTTTTTTTGGTGAATAGAGAGACAATCGTCATCTTTAACGACACTGTTTTGATATAAATATTTATAGAATTGATTTTTTTACGGAGAGTATTTTTTAGAGTTTTCTCATTGTCGTTGAGTCACATGTTTCATTATGATTGTATTGTATTGAACATTTTTTTAAAATATTTATTTAATTTTAATTTCATTTAACAACTATTTCAAATTAAATAATTTTTTAATTTTTATGTATATGTTTGATTTTTTTTAATTGTTTATCTCTTTTACTCTATCCTTTTATCTTTATTTTTAAATTGAATTTCAATATTATTTAAATAAAAGGTCAATAATTAGAAATAATTTTGTACCACAATATAAATCATTTATCATAAATTCAAAATATAATTTACATGTCCAAAAAAATTTATTAATTAAAAATTTTAATTACAATATAATTTTTATATATAAACATTTATTTATTATAAATTTTAATAACATAAAAATAAAAATTTACCCTTCTACATTGAACAAACTAAAATACTAATTTTAACTATATAATCAACTTTTTCGTATATTTAGCGAGTTTTTCTTGTAACAAATAATTTTAAAAATATATCTTAAATAATATTTCATTAGTAATAATAAAAAATAAATTGAATATACCAAGTTTGAAATTTATACTTTTAATAATTAATTTTTCATTTCAAGACACTAAAAGTAAGTTTAACTGCGAAAGGTTGACGTAAAAACTGTGAAAGGTTAAATAGTTTGCATCATATCTTAAGTTCAAATTTTATTGTTATTATTGTAAAATAAATTCAATTAAAAGGTAGTTTTATTTTAATAAAAAAAATATTTATTTATTAAACTTAATATTGATTAAATAAATTTGCATAATCTAGATAAAAGCTTATAAGATGGATTACCTCTTCAAAAATGCATCAAACATGTGATTGTATAAAAATGAAAATAATAATTTTTCCTTTAAACAAAGATTCACCTTTTTAATATAAGGATGGATTATTATATATCGTGAGACCATCCAAAACATTTGAATATAATATTGTTAGTTGTCGGTTGCTTATCTGAGTCATATAATGAAATTTATATGGAGGTATAATTTTTTTTCCTATTCATATTATTTCTTCAATCAATTACATCCTTTCTTATAACATTACTTATTATATTTTTATTTTCTTTCTTTTATATTTTTCTTTAGAGGTGAAAAATTGAATCAATTCTATATATCAAAATTAATTGTCACAAAAATTATTATTTAAATTTACATGCGCATTAAATATACATTAGAAATTTTAGTGTTATATATAACAACATTATTTATTTTATAATGTAATTTTCTCATTAACAACATTTTCGCATCCATATAAGTCATATTACATCCATACGAATGCAAAAATGCTGGATGCACTCATTAGTGCACCTAGCAACATCCTAAATATTATCATATTAGGTTTTTAAATATTAACAAAAAAAAATTGGACCTGGCCCAATGGATCAAGATGTACCAATAAAATATAGGTTCAAAAATAATTAGTGTATTTGATCCCATGTGATTCATTTTTATACAAAATTTATATAAAGATAGAATTAAAAATTTTAAGTCAATTTAATCGAGTTTGGTGGGCTCGATGGGTAGTCTGAACCAATAAATCTTAGTTCATAAGAGATTTAGACTAGTTTAATTCAACCTAATTTTATACCTTAGTTCAATAAGGTTGAGACAATCTAAATGACTTAATTTGTCACTTTTAATGTGATGTATATATTATAGACAAATATATCATATTGTTTTTTTGAGTAAACCACTATCTAGTCATTGGAATTATAATGTGTTATTTAGTTAATGACCGCAATTAGAAAAATTAAAATAAGTCCCTCAAATTGGTTCTTGTTAGTTAAGTTGGTCTAGAATGTGACCTCCATTATTAGACAGTAAGGTTGACTGTGTTGTTTTGGCATGTTAAGCATCACGCAAGTGTCCATATTTCCTCTAGCATGGTATTTAACATAGATTAAATATTTTTTTTTATTAAGATGATGTTATTTATAAGAACACAATCTCTAGAAAGTCAAGTAGAATTTTCTAAAAATCCACAAACCTGACCTTATTTTAAAAAACTTTTTTAAAAATTTTGGTTTTGACCTTTTAACTTGTTAAACTAGTATTTTAGGATGTGCATTAGACATGCAGGATAAATATTTGTTTTTATATGATTAAAATCCATAACAAATAAATGTTTTTGAATATATAATTTATATTATAATTCTAATTCGTTACAAATAAATATCTTTTAATATGTAAATTAGATTTTAGATTTACAGTGAACAATTTAAATTGTCACTAAAGGTTATTTTACCTATCGACAATTTATTTAATAAATATTGAAATTCAATTTAGTGACATAGATAAAAAAAGGATAAAGTGAAAGTTTTAATAATACTTTAATCATTGATTAGGTGATACTCTGATATATTCATCCTTTCTAGAATATATTGGATTATTTCAATAATGCTTTGAATGTTACTAATGCAGTCTATTTTATTAAATAGCTTTTAATAATGTAAAACCTACGTGTCCACGTTATTACAAGCTTGAACACTTCTATTTAGGTAAATGTAGCATTCCTTACTTCTCACGTTATATTTCAGAAGACCTGTGCCGTAGGTTATGCGATTCCACAGATAAAACATCAATAGTCAAATTTTTAATTACAGCCACCCTATCAATATTCATGAGTCATCACATGAATTATTTAGCTAGCTAGAACAAATTCCTCAAAAAAGAAATCTGCTATCATTTGCTTTAGAATCACATTTGATCACCACTTGATAATCATTCCTTAAAATAAGAATATTCAACATCTGTACTCCCTCGCCCAATTAAATATGCCACACTCAATCTAAACACTTCACGCCAAAAATACAAACCCCCTCATAATCTCATCCATATATAAATTTCAACCATGCTATGCCTATGGGGCTAATACTAGCTCAATTGTTCATAAAATAGAGTTATTGCACCCTAAATCTTTTATTATTGATAGTACGTGGCATCACATAGTTGGCAAGTTCCTTAAAAGAATCTGCATGCAACACAAATATTACAAAAACCTTGTAGGAGATAAATTCGAAAAATCTCGCAAGTAAATTTAATTGCTTGCAGTTTTATACCATGTCCAGTACTTTAGGTCAATTCATATTTTCTTTGTTACAATTTTTCTGCAAATTTCTCTTGTAGATTATGATATATGATGCAGCAAAATTTTCAGAAAAAAATTTAGAAAATCTATCTTTCAAAAAAAAAAAACTTTAAAAAATCTTCAAATACCAATTAATTAATGAGAAAGTTTTAGGCCATCATTGCTAAAAAGGAACTGTATATAGAAAAGTAGGGTGATTATGAGTTAATAAGTTGTTAGGTCATATATCGGTTTTGAAATGGACAAATCAAACTTGAAGTAATCAAATTGGATATTGTGTTTGAAAATTTTACATCTGATCCAACCTTATTAAATAAAAAATATTTAATTTATTTATTTATAAATTTAAATTTCCATATAATTTTTTTTCTAGTATTTTAACATGTACAATACACCAGATATTAATTAATAAATACTTTTGAATGTATACAAATCAAATTTATTTTCTTTCACTAAAATTTATAATAAATAAATACTTTTGAATGTATACATTATATTTTAATTGAAAATATTAATTAATAATGTTTTTAACATAAATTTTATTTTATATTTATAATAAATAATTCATATTGTGATATAATGTTATTTTTAATTATTAATTTTTAAAAAATATTAAAATTTCATTCAAAAATAAAGATAAAAATGATAAATTGAATGAGATAAAGCATTAAGAAAAACTTTTAAATATGCTCTTGTTAAATAATAGCTTCTAAAAATACCCACATTAAATAATAGTTTCCAAAATTCACTTAATTAAAATATTTATTCTAATTTATATAAAAAAGAAGATATTTTCTTTTGAGTTTTTACTATGTTCCAATTTTTTTATTATGCTTTTTAAAAATACTCAATCCGATAACTGGAAAAAAAAAATTATTGAACTAGATTGGTATTGGATTGGGTTGAATTTGAGTTCATTCAATAACAATTATAAATCCAATTACACTCATTTTTTTATTCAGTTTAAATTAAAAATTCTGCCAAAATTTATTTAACCTTACCCTTGTTCACCTTTAATTAAAAAATGTAGGAAATATGTAAAGAAGTTTTAAACCACACTGATGATCCTATATGAGTAGTAAAATGAAAAAACATATATTAAAATAATTTATTGGTCAATTAAAATAAGTAGATGATGAGTATTTTCAAAATCATGGCCATCATATTCTAGAGTTAACTCGATAATTCTTACGAGTTCAAGTGTCTTTCACGAGTTGACTCTTGAGTAAACTCTTTTTTAGTAGAATCTGGATAAATTCTAAGTAAATTCGATAGACTCTCGAGTTTACCACCGAGTCAATGAGTTAGCAAATTAAAAAAATTAGATCAAAATGTTTTTTATTGTTTTTTTGTGTGTTTAACATTCAACATATCTTCATTTAGTGTGTTATTCTCAAATATAAAATTTTCACCTTTGATAATATCAAACATTTATTCTCTAATAACATCAAACCCTCGATGAGAATGATCTACCACTGCTATAAGTTATTGTTTACTAGTGATGTATTATTACTAGACTTGGTTATTTAAATATTTTGAACTTTATGATTTACTATTTTATTTTATTATATTGTTGAAATGTTTAATTAGTATGTTATTTATAAATATTTTATTATTATTTTTATATGAAGTGGACTTTTACGAGTTTACGAGTTGAATTTATGAAACTCTCACGAATCTGCGTAAACTTTCGAGTTTAATAACCTTGTAACCCCAAATAACTCATCCACACTATTAAACTCCAAAATTGTATACTTGTAAAAGGATAATTGTCAATTGCCAATCTATGAATTAATTTGGTTTAAAAAATTAAATAAAAAAATGATGAAGAAAAGTTATAATAAGCACATGAGAAAAGTAAAAATAACCACTCCAAACAAGCAGGGTGATCATAACGAGCAACTTCCAAACTTGACCCACTATACTTCAAACCCCTATACCTATAGCCTCTGCCGATACCCCTATGGCTATAACACACAAACCCCAAACTTTAGACACCCTCATTTCACAAAGCTACCTCCAATCATCGTTTGACTTCTATCTATAGCTGCAATGTGACTTACAAAACCTTCTATGACGTCCATTTTGCCGCCGTCTAAATTGTCAATTTCATGAACATACAAGTTAAGTGGATTAATGGGATAAAAGAGAAATGAAAACAGGGTTTCACCTTTGATAAATGAAAATTTTCTTCATTGTCATTTCACTCCCCCAAAACTTTGTTTACGTTTCTTTTAATAATGTTTCACATTTTAGTAATATTTAAGATATACAAATGATAATTCATGATTTAATGATAGTGTAAAAAAAATTATACTGAAAATACATCTTTAGTAACTCTAGTTAAAAGCATTCGGGCTAAATTAAAACTCTTCAAATATAATATTAGCAATAAAATTCTTAAAAATTAAAAAAACTATATCACTCTCAAAGAAAAAACCGTTGGGCCATTGTTTTTTTTTTTCTTTAGACAAACTTTGCGCGTAGAAATCTTTGTACAACTCTTTTTTTTAATTTAAATAAATGTTATACGTAGTAATACATGCATATATTTCATTTCACACTTTATCTCTACATTTCTAATTCTTGTGCATATATATTTATTTATAAAGTGATGAGTTTTGTTGTATAGCAATAATTTTGGCTAGCTTGTGTTTGATGATTGAAATGGGTAGCTAGCTATATAGGTTGGAGATTATCTTCAATTCTTCTCATAGATATCCGAAAGGTGTCACATTAATACAACAATGTATATTTCTCATCTGTCAGTACACTGAAGATGCCAAAGGAGTCGCCATCTTTAGGTTCCTTTTCTTTTTTCTTTATTATTATTATCATCCACTGAGAATCTAATGCATGCGCACTTTTTAGTTCTTTGGGTCCCAATTCTGTTGTGTTCATTTTTCTTCAGTTTTCACACACACGGGGCCAGTTGCAGTTGCTGCACCCTGCATTTCTACATGTCAATTTTCTTCTATTAATGCTTCACCGGCCACTGCATTTGCCAATTTAAGGTTGTTGTTTGCCGGTCTTTTTGCATATATATACATGCAACTGCTACACTATTGCTCCATCGGTTTCTCCATGAAAACCACCAACTCGTGTTTGCCATATGCTTTCTCATTGTAGGACACGTGTCACAGTTTTTAGTCGGGAATTGAAGCATTATATTCCACTAATCATCTCAAGAAAATTCTGGTTTATCTCCCAGCCTGATATGAGGAACATGTTTATAGTACTAGATTCTACTCAAATAATTAATGTAAATATACGTTTTTTTGTCAAAAAAAATAAATTAGGTGAATTAGATTTCAAAAGTTTAATAAGGTGATTATGAAGAGTCTTTGGTTAGAAGAGCTCTTACATATTATTACTACTTTTTCATATTATTTGTCGTTTTAAAATAAAATTATTCAAAAATAGTATTATATTACAAAATTAATGTTGTATTAAATATTTTTTAAGATTATCCTTAATTAATAATTAGTGTAAATAATATATATGAAGAATAAATAAATCTTTAATTAAAAAAATAAAAAATACATTAAAAAATTATCTAATATTTTTTTAAAATTCAATAAATTAATTATATTTCTTAAAATTCACGACAAGGTTTAAAAAACATCCACAACCACTATTTATGCCATAACATCATCGTGACTCATAGTAAACATATTTATCCGCAATTTCTCAAAAACATCCAGAATTGTCACAAAGTTGCAACTACAATGACAATTTAAAATCATGCATGGTTATGTAAGTATCTAATATAAATACAGTCATCAGTGAAGATTGTTTGGTTTCACTTTAACATTCCAAATGCGCACCAAACATTGAAAAAAAATCTATATAGAGTTGTTTTTAGACGAGAGAGAAATGGATGTGCGTCATATTTAATTTGATGCTAAAGCAAACGCCTACTACTTGGTAAATTATGAGTATGAGTATGGCAATCTCAATCAAATTAAAAATAGATGCATATATATACTTAAAAAATATTCTCACTATAAAGCAGACAGTAGTATCATTTCTATTCCATAATGGTGGAAACAAATAAGATCGGGAGTCAAAATGGGTAATATGGGATCTCTAATCCACTTATACCACCTGCCCCCAAACTATAGTTACTAGAATTGTGTAAAGCCAATGATTTAAACTATTCATTGAAACCCAACATGGGCAAAAGAGAAGAGATCAGAAAGGAGCTAGCGCATTAAAGCTTATCATAGTATAGGACATTAGAACACCTTTACCTCATCTCTTCTGACCTTTTTCTTTTTGTTACATAAATTTTTTGGCTTTTTCAACTCCATTTACTTCTGCTCGTTCCTTTAATGATGACTTCAGTTATTTCACACCTTTTTGTTGTCTGACTATGTGCCTGATCGGAACACATAATTTGTTGGCACTTACTATTATGGATTAGGACTAAAGGTGTAAGGATGTGGAATAAGAATTTTGGTTATTTAATTATTAATTGATCAGAAACGGCTTTTAGTTAACCCCGGCCCCTAAGTTTGAAAAATTGGTATTCTGTATGTTTATACGTATCAAAGTTTCCAGGCTTAACCTAATATTCAAATAATTGGATAATAAAGTAATGGGTAAGGAAAAGGACCTTTAACAAATGTATATTTTTTTGTGTCATTGTCAGTTTTGTAGAGTATTATAATGGTTTGCTGAATTGTTTATCAACTCAACCGAGGGGTGAGAATGGCAAAGACCAAGGATAATAATAATAGAGTACATGCAAAGAGAGAGAGAGGGAATCTTTGTGAGAAATAATTAACCGGTCCCCTTCTAAGACAATAGGCACAGCACCATCATTATCATAAACTCAAGGAGAAGAAGAAAAAGAAGAAAGGCACTGTTTTCAATCACATCATCAATCATCTGCTTCACCCGAAAACAATGGTAGCAAAACCAGAAGAAGCAATCAAATTTTAGTCATCACTTAGAACCAACTCTACAGCATCCCCTCTTATCTCTATTTGCAAGGGAGAGGATGCAAAAAAAATAAAAATAAAATAAAGCAAAAGACTTCATCAAAATGGAATGAGAAAAAGGACCTTATACTGATTACAATGAAAATACTAACTAGTAAACTAGTTACTACTGCTACCAACTAGTCATATAATAGAATCATTATATGAATGGAAAATTTGGATTTGACTTTGTGCTTTTTCTGGTTATTATCCTCTCCTCAAAATGCAGGACTTTGCAGCCACGGTGCATGCAAAGTGATCTAGTCAAGAATAACCATTGCATTCAATTTTCAAACTCTAGATTTTCTATCCCATCTAACATCATTTCTCTGTGGCGGCATTCCCTGCTACAGAAAGCTTTCTCTCCTCTGCAAAAGCAACAACCCGATTCACTACCTTAAATAAGACCAATAAATAAATACATAGAAAGATCATAAAGTATTGTTCTTGTTGGGATATTTATGAATAGAACATGTAAGGGTACATAAAAGGCTTTTAAGTTTTGTTGTCTTGTGGTTGAGGGAGTCACACAAGAAGGCTAATAAAGATTAAGAATACTAATAATGCAAATTGCAAAGGGTAGTGATTAGAAAAGTTTATGTACCTATAAATAAAGATGTCCTTTGTCTGGTCAAGATGTTTCTTGCAAGTGTAGCAGAAGCTGAGGAAATTCCCGGAGGTAGCAGCAGAGTGATGAGAGTTATGTTTTTGGGGGAGAGAACAATAGGTCTCCACCACAATGCAATTGTTGAATATGTGTGTGGCTTTTGGGTTAGGTCCATGGGATATCACACATGTATATTCTTCAGAAAGCTCCATCTCACTCCAAGACAGAACGCCACCACTTCTTGGAGAATCACAACAATCCTTTGCACAAATTCCTGACCCTGATGAGTTCTTTGAACCATTATTGGTTTTGGTGGTTCCAAAATCATCTACACATGTTTGAAATTGAGACTCAAACGGGATTTTCACTCTAAGCAAAACATTTCCTTTGTTGGGTTCAGAATTGTGACTAATTGAGGTATCTTCATCTTTGAGAGCACCAACAAGAGCAAGACCAATGCCCCCTTTTGAATCAGGTTTGTCCCAGGTTCTGTTTTGTGAGGAGCTTTTGTTTGGAAGGGTTGAGAATGGGCTTCCAAAGGCAAAAGGGGATAATGCTCTGGCATCAAGAATTGAAGTTGGGCTCCTTAAGGCCTCAGTTCCTGAAGAGAGACACTTGTTGGTGAAATCTCTGAATTTTGGTGACCCAAATAGAGAGGGTATAATGGTTTTAGCATAGTTTTGATTGGGAGAAGAATTCTGGGTGCTGTGATCAGCCATCAAACCTGGCTTTGTCACTGCCCTTGATCTGTTCCTCAGCAGCATAAGTGAAATCAAAATGATCCCACAAGGAAAATTAACTCCTAAACAAAGATCAAATCAAAATTAGAATAAATGACTAGTAATTCTAAAATGTTATAAGGATGGTGAAGATGAAATATTTATGATGAAGAAAACTCACCCAAAATGGCTAATAGAGAGTGATGGCACTAAAAAATAACAAAACCACTCTGACAGATGCAGGTTGATATTTCCAAAAACACCCGCAAAGTGCAAGGTGCAAAGGTCCTTTTTTTTTTTCCTGGTTCTAAGTTCTAACACTGAATAAGCCTAACTTGGTAGCGTACTCGGAATGTTTCTTCTGTACTTGTAATTGTTTGTTACACAGACTCACAAAACAACACACAAAAAAAAAACTGAAACTGAAACTGAAACTGAAACTGTGGGGATGAACAGAATTGCCTCCTCAAAATTATATCTTTTTCTGCCAGTTTTGGTATTGAATGAGGAAAAGTAGTGAGATGCATGTGATTAGTAGCAGCTCTGCCATTGGATTTGGATCTGTGTGGCGTTCAGAAAAGTAAAGAGATCACGAAAAAAATGAACAGTTTTGGATTTTGGTGTTGTCTGTGAGAAGAACACATCATCCCAAAAATGAACTTCTTAAGGCTTTGTTTGGTTTTGGTTACCAAGCACATGCAATTCCTGCCTCCTTCTCTCCATCACTGATTCCTAACTCTTTTTTCTGATTTATTGGTGCAAAGTGTGGGAATTTAAATAAAGAGCATCGGGTTTGGAGCAATCAATAAGAGAAGAAAAAAGAGGGAAGCTTTGGAGAGAGAGAGAGAGTCGTGTTTGGATTCATATGCCAGTTCACGAGTTAAATGAAGGAGAAGCAAAGGAGTCGTGTGCATGAAAATCAAACGGTATTACTTTATATGTTAAAAATACATGGTTTTGTCTTCATGTGTATTATGTGATATTTATTTCTAATTTGACTGAACAAAAAACTCTTCAACTTTTTTTTAATACAGTTATTTTTCATCTTATCTTCGTCATTAGGAAAAATTACACTAAACCTTATTGAGGTTTCATCAAATTTATCCCGATTTTTTGTCTACTTCTGCACCAATCTCTTAATTATTTAAAAAACATTACTTTGACGCTTACACATTATACTAATCTCTTAATTATTAAAAATATATTATACTATAAACCCTTATAAGGAAGATTGATGTATAGTTAAAAACCAAAAAGTTGTGTGCAGTCTCAATAAATTAATGACATGGAGAGTAAATATAATTTACTCTATAATAATATATATATATATATATATATATATATATATATATATATATCAAGTTTATTTATGTTTATTTTTATGTTTGACTATCATATTAATATTATTATAGTTTACAGTAAAATCATATTAATTTCATGAAAGTACGGTGTTTAACAACAATAAATAATGATGTTGAAACTGAAATTAATTATACTGTGGTAAAATATTCTTACAAAAACTAAATGAAAAAATAATATTATATATAATTGTAAAAATCAACATGTCGTTGATCCGAGTGATAATGGATTTAACTTTCTAAACTAATATTATGGTGAAAAAAAATATATAATAATAAAATTTATATGTAAATGTATTTCATAATTATATTATGTATTTTAATAAAGATTAAAATGAAAATATTATCCTTATCTTTGGCTTTCTTTTACTTCACTTTTATTTTTATATCTTATTAAAAAGGAATGAAAAACAAAGATACATGTAATATGATTAATGATATTGTAACCTCCTAGTCATATGTTGACTTTGTGTTAGAGTCATTGACTGATCGTTTGGGTGTTGACTGAGTTCGTTAGAGCAATAAAGGTCCACACTTTGATCTTATCACAAAGTCACGTCAATGTTACTAGGCTTGAAATATGGCTTAAAATGTGTATTTGGAGATCCACCTAATGGCTAGGTGGGGGATATGGAAAAAAATATGACTAGGAAAGAAAACTTTCACTAAAGGTGATTAATTCAGTAAACATTAGTCATCAACAAAACTAATAGAAATTTCATATCAATATCATGATGACAAAAAAAAATATAATGATAAAAATTATATGTAATGTATTTTTATAATTATATTATGGGTTTTATTAAAGATTAAAATGAAAATGTTATTCATATATTTGGCTTTTTTTCACTTCACTTTTACTTTTATATTTTATTAGAAAGGAAAGAGAATAAAAAAGAAAGATACATACAATATGAGTAATCATATTGTACCATCTTGATCTTGGTTATATGTTGACCTTGTGCTAGAGTTATTAACTGACATTTCCTTAGATATTAATCAAGTTCGTTAGAACAATAAAGGTCAATATTCTACTTTTACTCCAAAATTATGTCAATATTACTTTTTTAAAACCCTAGAACTATCTGAAGTATGTGTTTGGAGATATGGAAAACAACTAGAGGGGATATGAAAAAATTACATTCAAGAATATGGAGGGAGGGGACACAAGGAAGAGAGGTATATATTCCAAATAATACAACAATAAATATAAATTACAGAGATTTACTTCTGACTATGTCTTCTAAACTCCAAAGAAAATCTGTATCAGAACATATATATAAATCTTTATATATTAAACACTCTATTAATATTCTTATTACATTATATTATACTTTTTTTTTTCTTTCTAATTTGATGTCCACCTATCTTTTATCGAACCAATAATTTAGATAAAAAAAACATTTCATTTTTATTAAATGATATTATTAATCATTTAAACATAAATGTACCAATTGTTCCAAATTTTTAGCATCATAAATATGAATACATGTTATTTAATACTTTTCTTGTATTATTAGGCCTTAAATATTGCTTCCATTTTAAATCTGACAATTTTTTTCTTTTAAATGTCATTTGTCTCTCCATCCGATCCAACAGTGTCAATAAACAGGCTGATTTTTGTCCTTTTTGAAAATCTCAATCCTCTCTTCGCTGATGGAAGGTATTTTGTCCATACTTTCTTGCACAGTGCCTCAGCACAAGGAAACGGACACAACAGCTAATCTTATCAATTTATTTTAGAAGTGAGTTTGAGTTGAGGATTAGTTAATATTCATAGATCTATATTATATGTGTGTGAGTAAAAGGTTCTGAACATCGAATTAGTGTTTCAGTTTTGATAATAATAATAATAAAAATCTTATAATAGTGTAAAATATCCATCAATTAGAAGTTAGAACATTGAGTCCTAGTCCTTGGTAGGTAAGTATCATTTCACTGCGGATGAGTCTTTATTTACAAATATTCTTACCAAACAATAAAATAAAAGCCAGCATTAGTTAAATTTAAAAAGAGAAATATAAAACACCTCACGCAAATTAAACTGAAAACTTAGGTCAACGAACCTGTTCTATATTCTTCTTTATATTCCTACACAGCAGTATACGAACATTGTCATAATTGAGTGCATAGTTAATAGTTGCTTCATAAGATAAGATAAAAAAAAAAAACATAACGCCGATAAAATTAAATTGATCGAATTATACATCAATGAACTCCAAGGAGTAGTTTTGGTGTGTAATGGCTAAGCCAGTTGATTGAGTTAATCATTTAACTAAGAGTTTAATTTAATATAATATATTTTGCATTTAGATTAAATAAATAAATCAGTGATGTAACGTATAAAACGAGACACAAGCTAGGCAGCAACAAAGAGAGACGTAGACTGCATATTGCTTATCCTCGTGGGATGGGACCCACTAATGAAACCTACCTGTCCCACGTAACGTACTTCTATTATCCATAGGCTCAAGGTGGGCCCATCCAAAGAGGCGTGTCTTTTTCGATGCTTTCTTGGGCCCACTTCTTCCTTACTGGGCCGTGTACCCTGTAGTATAAATAAAGACAAAAATATATTTTGTGGCAAAAATGAACAGTTATATTTTGCTATTTATATTTTATTTTCATATTTTTTAAAATTTTAAATATTTTAGACTAAAATATTTTTCATTTTCTTAAATATAATTTTTTTTAGAATTTATCTCTGTAAAATTACCAATATATTTTTTATCCTAATAAAATTAAAATATATCATTTTCTAAATTTATGATAATAATTTTTTACACAATACTACAACTCAAATCAAACATATTATAAAATAATTTTTTAATTTTTTTTTTTGGTATTAGTAATCAATTGGAGAGGCATCTAATAATTTAAAATCTGAAGTGGCAAACAGCGAAATGACGTAGCAAATCATTTTTTCTTGTGTGGATTAGAATTTGACCTAAGAAACTGATTTTGGTTGTAATTAAATACTATATAGTGTATGAGGTGGCTGGTTTTGAAAGAAAATATCAGCACCAGTCCACGAGGTTGTGTTTGCCAACTTGACCGCTATTCATGTGAAAAGGGCTTGCAACATCACTTACCACCTCATGCATTAAGGTTTTGAGATTCAACTTGATATTTTCCAGATTTTCGACGCCAATTTTATCTAACACAGTTTAAAGTAAACGACCAAATTTATTGGAATAATTATTGAGGTACTAAATTAATGTGCATCTTAAACATATGAAGTATTAATTGGTTTTCAAAATGTTTAATTGAATGACAAACACTACAAAAACAAATGTCATATACTAAGCCTTAAGCATTAACATGGCATTGGTCTAACATAGATTAAATTATTATTATTATATACTCCACGTGCGGGTTTACATTAATAATATGATACTTCTTATAAATAAATAATTTTATCAGTATAAAAATCGATATATATATATATATATATATTATTTTCTTATCGATACATTATATTATTCTGACTATAATCTTCACAATATTTATACTAGCAATTTAAATAATGTTAAAAAGTATATTAACAAAAAAAAATTTAATTTCTAATATTTTCTTCAATATATGACATTTCTTTTAGTAAAACTTAGTGCCCCACGTAATTTTGAAGGACCAGTTCGAACAATATTTAGCCGAAAATCTAATTATAATTTTGAACATATTATAGAGATCAACATAATAATATTAATAAAAAAAATATGTACAAAACCACAAAAAGGAAAAGGAAAATCAATGTAATAAAAACTGATAAACATGTAAAATTAAATTAAATATAAAACAGATAATGAATTCAAGCTGTAGTTTACCAAGCATATCAGTTAGCAAATTATGATATACAGGCTATGGCTTTTGTTTGATCTTGAATAAAATTGCCATATCTTTATCCAAAGAAAAAACACTGATAAAAGAATGATGAATGAATCCAGTTGATAAACATTAATTATAGTTATAAGGGGTTGTATTTAAAATATCTTTACGTGATACTTATATCCTCATTATAGTAAACAAGGGTAGTTAAACAACCCGGGATTGGATGAGATGTTTTAATTACAAGGATATCAATTTAGGCTTTAATTAAGGACTTATACATGCATGTATACTATCTTTAATTTTGAATTTGTGATGAGGAATAATGCAAGAATTATATGGAAAATATAGTATATGTCTATAACTTTTCAAATAAAAGAAGTATACTAAACATTAATACCTGTGTAAGTGTAACTCAAATAATGTATTCTTTATATAACTTCAGGGATTGAAAATGCCCCTTTATATATACAGCACAATGTTTGGTTTTTATTTGTCGTGGGAGATTTAGTTTGATAACGATTGTGCGTAGTAAAGTATCGTCACGTTTCGTTTTATATGTAATTTTTAACAATATTGTTAATAATTTTATAATATTTTTTTATAATCTAATTTTATAATATATTTTAAAGTTCACAATTTTTATTTTACAAAAATTCTTGAAATAATTTTTAAGATTTTCAATTTTTTAAAAACATTATGTAATTGAAAATTTCTAAAATAATTTCTTTTAATTAAAAACATTTTCTATTTTTTCCCTGAGTTACATAGGACCGTTCAATAATTTTGTCCTTAATATATAGTTATAAGTTTGATTTCTAACCCATATGTATGAAGAAAAAAAAATATTTTATGGAGAGATATCAATCCTTTAAATAGATTTTAATATTCTTAAGGGCATTCATCATTGATTTTTGGTCAAAGAATAGTCTGATTCACACAAAATAAAAAAAGAAAAAGCATTTCACATTTCTCTGTTTTCACAGCACCACACGAGGACAAATAAAACGTGGAGAAAGAGGAGTGTGGAAATTGCATCCTGAAATAACTAGGCCTGTTTTTTGATAATCGGATAACCTTAATAACATGGGATGTTTGGGTCATATACTGCTTTCAATCCCAAAATTATACAAGCCACAAATCCGTGAAGGAAATAAATTGGGGCGGCCTGTTTATTTTCATTGTGATGGAAAGAACAAGAAAGTTACAATTTTCTAATCCAGGAAACCTTATCTAGCAAGTGATGAGAAGAAACCAGGTGACCCCTCTAATAGTGTTTGTTTGGTATAGTACATAAGAAGACCCATTTACGCAAATGTATTTACATGTCAAAATTTTAACATAATTAAACCAATTCAAATTCAAGTGGGATTAATGGAAACCAAATAATAAAAATTATATAGACGGAAAGTAAAACATGTAAGTGTATGTGTAAGTCAAGCATTATTTTTTTTTTCCATATTGAGTACAAAGTGAAAATTATTAACAGGTTCTGCAATTATTTGATTTATTTTCATTCTTATAATTAAGAGTTCCTCGACCTATATATTAACAATGAGACAAAGTGCCTAACTCAAGCACCATTACCATTTGCCATGAAAACAATTGTAAAAGACAGGAAATTTACCTCCTGGCATGGTTTTATTTAATTTGTTATAAGTAATAACCCTTCTCAAGTATTATTACCTTACACTGTTAAAATGAGTCTCGAGTCTGTAAGACGACTAAAATTAATAATCCAAAAATTAAAATGTATGTATTAAATTAACATAATCAAAGAGAATACAATTAAATTTTCCAATTCAAATCGTACATGTAATATAAGGAAAGAAAATGTAAGCCTGTAAATCGATACAAATAGCTCGCAAGCCGGGGCACCTAAACTCCTATATAGTATATGGTGGGTTGAATCGTCACCTTTGCCTAGCTAGAAGAGTTCAACCATTTGGTGATGAAGCAATCACCTAATAATTAAGTTAGCAACAAATTAAACCTCCAAAGAGTTAGGTAGAGTGTGCCACCGCTACGTACGTTGATGCCAAATATGTAATAGGGGTCCAAAGCAACGTGAACAATTGGAAATAGAACAAAAGGCTCTGGTAATGACCTAGTCAAAATCCAAGTGAAAAATTCAATGCATCTTTGTTTTGCCTATATCACAAGACATAGCTATGTTGTATCATATTTGAGGTTAACATCCTTGATGCGATTCTTCAATTCAGTGTGAAAAAACCCAAGCATTTTAAGAGGGTTCACAAAGCTATAGATGCCAAATAACATCCCAAAGAAACATATATAGGTGAATTTTTCTTCTAGAGCATCACAATTTAATTATAAATGGAACAGCTGGTCGTACGTGTGACTGAGTTAATTGCTCTATTTTGGATAAGTTTGGCCTCATTGGCATAACCTACGACAAGAATTACTTCAATCTTTAAAGGACCACACTGTCAGAACCATACTATCGCAATAGATACGTACATTAGGGTTGACCGGGTGAGGATGATGTTATCCAAAAGAACACAATATATATATATATATACACACACACACTTACAGTACAATGCGGTATACGTACACTCACTATTAATTTATGTAGGCTGGCATATTTACTTACATCAGATAATCTAAATTTGATAATTTGGGATCAAGATTCTCTTAAGTAATCTAAGGTTATTTTGGTCATGTTATAAGAGAATGAGATATAGAATAATTATAGTGAAATCAATCATTGTTTATGTGTAAACTTTATTAATTTTGTTCTTGTATTTTTCTCTTTCATAATATAACGTTATATTACTTACTAACTTTAGAGGATATACTTCAATTGATCTACTGCATAGAGATATTTCTTGTTATTACCATGTGTATGCAAATGAGTTGACTGTTAGAATAGGACATATGAGTTGACTGTTAGAATAGGACATATACATATATATATATGGCTAAGGATTAATTGGAGCTTTCCAATTCATCATAGGGAAATCATTGCGCTGATGTCTTAGCAAAAATGGGTGCTAGAAATGCTAGTCTCCCAACTTGTTGCTGTTGCTTGTAGCAGATGCCATTGGAACTAGCTTCCAAAGGCACCAGTTTTACTTTTTTCTGTTTTATGCTGTTTTGCTCTTTTTTTTTTTTTTTTTATCTCTAGTTACCAAAAAGAACTTAAGAGGATTCAGATCCTTAGTATATATATCTGCAAGATAAACTTTGTCTGTAATTAAATAAATGAGCAATTACCCATGATGTACGTACATACGCCAAATGAATTGAATGAATCAATTTCATCGTTGCGTATTTACATTTTTGTTGTTTTTTGTGTATGGTTATCTACATTTTTCATTAATCTGATATGACATAATTAATATTTCAATAAGCTTGATATTACTTTTTTTTTTTTTTACAGAGCTTCATATTACTCTTAAAATGCATAAATGTTATCACTCTTCCAGATTTCATATTTGTTTGGTATTATATATTGAAAATGGTTTTGTTAATCATTCATTTAAAAAATTATAGATAAGAAATTATTAAAAATATGATAATTGATGATATTAAGTGTTATAATTTTTTTTACAAAATTTTAATTTATTCATTATCATTAAAGTAATAATTAATAAAATCATATTGAAAATTATATATATACTGGTACAAAAAGAAACAACTCTTTAATTAATTTGTATTATTTTTGTGCATGTAAATAGTTTGTAGCCCGGTGCTTTAAGTATCAATTTCGCTCAATTTTTGGTCTGAATATTTCTGTTTGTACAAAATTACAAATATCATTCTTGACTTTATAGATATGTATGTATACGGCTATACGCCAGTTTTATTTCCAAGAGCAGAGTCGTATCACTATACGCATCTCGTGTCATGTCATTCCACTCTTTCTCTGCTTCTATTCGATGGTTTCTCATTTGCTCTTTGTAGTAAAAGATCAGAGAGACACGTTCGCATCTACCAAAACATTGTTCAATGCACTAGTTCTCCATCAACAAAACCATTATATCTTATTTTTAATATTTTTTTTTCTTTTAATTACTTAAAATCAACTTTATAATTATGATATATCATCTCCTTGCAAATTTTATCATGTCACGAAAATAGCAGCCACGTCAATTCTACATATTATATATTGAATATCTATCTTCATTATGAGTGATATTTTTTTATACACAGTTATTTCGATCTAAAAGACTAAAACTATTAGTTTCTCTCTTTTGTTGTGTGAAACTGACAGTGTTTATCTGTTAGTGGAATAACAGCGCCAACGTGCCATCTCTATCAGTTTAGAGTAGCAGATGACTGGAGTTGCTTTGGTTGAGCTGAGCCAGCGGTCATTGATTGCATCAATCCAATCATTTTGATTGTTATTATTTTCTTTTTCACCTTGGTGCTGATGGGTTGGCATATTATTGATATGATGACATGGGGCCAAAATACGACATTGATGGAATAATCTTGTTTGCAAAGCCAAAAACTCATTGACTGTGAGGAATAAGCTTATTTACCAGAAAAATAAGAAAATAAAGATATTAATGTGAATAAAAATGGGATAATGACAAGTCCTAAAGAAGTTTTGATGATAAAGACAAAATCACTATAATGGACAACAAAGTATAAAGAAGACCTATGTAGTTCAACGATTTATATAATTGTGTATCTACTTAATCTTGAGGATGTCTTTAGAGTGTTAGGTAATTATTCATTCAACTCAAGAAATCTATTATGTTTTGAATCAACAAGTTAAAATTAGACTCCTTTTTTTTTTTACAGTAGTTATAGACTTGGGAAATTTAAAATCAATCAAACGCATAAAATGTGCAAATTCATTTCAAATGATTGTGTTAAATGTTCTTACTAGTTGATTTGATTATTAGAAAATGCTATAGGTCTTAAAAAATGTTTTTTGAAGTTTAAAATTGAGTATTGAAACTTGAACTTTCAAAATTTTCAAGTTAATTTTAATCCATTCATTAACTTTAAGTCTAATATATTTAATAGAAATATTAACGGGAGAGTGTCAAACACAGTATTTTCGTTAAATATTGAATGGCAAGGCAACTAATAAACTAAAATTGTATAATTAAAAATAGAGGGATTAAATAGGAAATGAAAAAAAATGAAAAACCAAATTCAAATTTGGACAATAGTATTGTAAACAAAAACACAATTAAACCTAAAAATATAATTTAATAACGTAACTCTTTTTTATAAGAAATAATAATATAACTCTTTAGACATTGAATCACCGGACACTTGCATGGAGTTTACAAGCTTCAGTGCTGGATGCAAGTAATTTAAGAGTATTCTCTTGGACTCTAACAAGCAGTACAAGCTTGAGCTTCCCTCCATTTTTCATGGAATTGATCAGCTGAATATGCAATTGCACGCAACTACTACAACTACAAGCGCATAAAGTTCAACGAAAGAAACACGCGCACACAAGAAACCAACTTGCCTCAAGTTATCGCAGGATTAGAAAGACTTATAGATTCCATGGTATCGTTAATGTAATTTTACTAGACTGCACTCAAGGAACAACAATTACATGTTACGAACAATTTAAAAAGGCCGACCACAAAATTGATGGCGAACTGATTTTAATATTTCAGATTCACAGTTTATCAGAAAATAAATAAAATAAATGGATTGTCAAAAATAGTCTTTGGAAACTTGTGATTCAAGAAAATCGTTCTAAGCTGCTTCATACATTAATAAAACAAAAATAAATAAAATACTAACTAACCCTTGAGTTTTCTATCATTTCTGCTTTTCTTCCTATATTCTCTATTCTCTGAAGGGTATTGTTTTTTTATCAATAGGTTGCACATTGCTGTTTTGACTGCTTCAGCTGCTGCTAGAAAAGCATTGTCATCAACGGATGCAGATCCTTGCAACGTTTCTAGTAGTTTTTCTCCCCCAGGAATGTTATCATCTCCCAGAACAACTGGCTCTTTCTCAACATCAATACTGGAAATTACTCGCACACAAGCCAAAGAGGGATAATTAAAACCAGGTAGACCAGAGACACCTGTAACCATCCACAATTTCCCTATAGATGGGCTGCTCCCCAAGCAGGTAGGGACAAAGGCCTCTCCAGCAACAGAAACCACCTGCAGTGTTCCCGCCATTTTAAATGCCCTTAGAAACAAATGTTTTCCTTCTTATGTATATCAGCAGTTAGCTTTGCTTTCATAACAATAACACAAATAGAAATCTAACTTCACACAAGAAAAATAGAAACAGACAAATAAAACTATCACCATAATGATGCAAGTCAATGGTCATTTCCAGCATGTTTAACAGCCATTACCTTGGCAACGGAAAGAGTTTGTGCAGAAACATTGCAACTCAACAATACTATTCCTTGCAAGCTACAGAGTATCAAATAAAACTAGTCAATAAACCAAAACATAATTCTCCCGAAGAGAAATATGACAGAATGCTATAGCGGGAGAATTACCTCTGAATGGCCACTGCAACAAGCAAACCATCCAGTACGGTACATAAATCAGTAACAGCATGGCCACGCTCCTCGGCCTTACCATTAGACTCTAAAAGACCTGCCTTTGGAACAGAGGATGCAGAGCAAGAAAGTAAAAAACAAGTGTAACAGCAAAAAGAGGTCAAAATCATAACTTTATTGGAATCACTAGAATTTTATTCATGTGAACAAGAATTGCCTATACAGTAATAATTTAAAAAATGCTTTATGAAGATAGAGAAAATTATACAACTCTGAGCCTCTGATAAATATAAGAAATACCTTAATTGCAACCTCGCAAGTATCAAGAAGTGCTCCAGAGTCAATATTCCACAATCGAACCTGTGAAAAGCAATCCACATTACTTTCATCTAACAGAGAATCATAAAGAAAATAAACAGGGATGTTGAATGAATTACTAACTGTGGAATCACCACTGCCAGATAGAAGAAAGCCTTGAGGGCATTCCTGAGCCTGAATGAAGGCAAGGCAGGAAACAAACCTGCAAATAAATACATTTTATTTATCTAGAAGCAGTAAGAAAAACTTTTATTTAGCAAAAAAACATGTCAACTTCACTAATTTTTCTAGAAGAAAAGTAAAAGTAGGGAAAAAGGAATCCGGCTGAAAATATCTGAAGTTGTAAAATTCTTATAAGATGACCTCAAGTACTCGAAATAGATAATACCGAAAAGGACTAAGTATTGTATAATACTTTAAGTGGATGAATTACCAATTAAGTAATATACTCAGTATCCACAATCATGAAAAGTTGGTATTGCCAGAAAATGAAAGTTATCAAATTCGACAATAATAGAAGAAAAGCAACTCTTACTCTGTATGACCGAGACAGAAACTTTGTATCTGTTGAGCTCCATTTAAAGGCTTCTTGGGAAAATTAGTAACCTGTGATGTGCATATAATGATTAAGAGGAAAAAAATAAAGGAACCATAACAGAACACAGAAGAGGTTTTTGAAATGTTAGCTTACTCGAATTTTGAAATCACGATCTGCGCTTAAAATATAGCGACCATCCGGTGAAAATTCCTGCAGAAGACATTCACGTAAAAACAGTTATAAGAAAAATAACGAACTTAACTCGGAAAACAAAAAAGACGCAATAACGAGCACGTGATGTAATTCACCAAGCTAGTGATGATACTGCAATAGTGAGAAAGAAGCGGTGCCGGTTTCTTATCATCGTGTAACGGAGGATCGAGATCCACAACCCAAACAACGCCGAATTTGTCGGCGAAGCACACGAATGTTCCGTCGTCGCTGATTGCTACTGCAGTTACTCTCTTCTCGGAGGACCTATTGTAAGAATTAAAATACCAACGAAGGAACTAAATTATTAAATTGAAAGTGTGCGTGTGACGAAACAGAGAGGGAGAGAGAGAGCGGCTATTATTACACGGTGGTGATGCAACGCCAGGACTGTGTTGACCAGACCTTGAGGGTTTTATCGTCACCTGCGGACACGAAGAGTTTTCCTTTTGCGCCGAAGCGAATGGCTCTGATGTTGTCCTTGTGGAACGGGACGGCGCCATCAGAGTCGTCGGTTAAAGAAGCTGCAGAACCGCTACTGTGGGTTTATCAGCATAATGTAACTGAGTTGAAGTGAGAGAGATGGAGTTGGGAAGGGTTGCTTACAGGAGGTCGAAGACCCGGAGGTGCGGGCCCACTGCGACGGCGACGGAGGATTGGTCGGGGTGAACGGCGATTAAGGCCGGAGCGACTTGGGTGTCGTTCTTGGATTCGGATTCCATGCTACTGCTGATGCTGCGACTCAGAAAAGCTAACCTCCGTCTTAGGGTTTGGCGCTTCTCCGTTCCAAATATTGGGCTTTCTTTCTATCTGGTTTCTCTTCGGCCCGCTTGGCCCACCAAGGAACATTAAACTTCTCACACACTAATTCTTTTGACAAACTAGAAAATTAATTAATTATCATTTTTATGTTTGCATGCATAGTTGAGGTAAACTCACGGAAAATTGTTCTAATTTAATTCATTTTCACAAGTTAAAATCTTAAATATATAATTACATTAAGTATTTAAACGAATTTTATTATTTATAATAATTTTATTTGCGTCAAGTAAGATTATTTTTACTAAAAAAACTTATATCTATATATATATATATATAATAATAATAATAATAAAGGTGACGAATATTATATGACAAAAGTTCACATTTCAATTGTTGTATAAAACGATGTCTTGGTTATATCCTATATAAACTTTAGTTGCTTAATGATATATTAGTTAACGTAATAATAGTGGTCATGGACATAAAAAAAATAGTGGGCATGTATATAATTGGAAAAAGAGGAGAAATTCTTAATTACTTCTAGAGGAAAATAAAATGTATTACTTATATTGTGTCGTTCAATATGTAACAAACCAAATTTGGGAAACTATCATTGGGGTCTCCCATTTTAATAGCATTTTTAATGTTACAATTGAGATACGATACAATACAAGAGATATATACCTTTCGTTGTGCATGTATTATTTCCCCATTCGTAGAAATTCTCTCATGTTCCTAACAAAAGTAAGGAAAGAAACATATGGAACATCTTCCAAGTCAAGCAAAGAAAGAGAGACCAATATATTCTAACTTGAGTGTACTATCATCATGAACCTCGAAAACTAAAGGAAAATAATAAACGTGCACTCTAAATGGGTTGTATTTAAGTAGATGGAAGAGAGAAATAAAAAAAAATGATAACATTGATTAGTAATAAGATAGAAAATAAAGCAAGAGATGATAAGAAAAAAACATTAAAGAAAATGCAAAATGGGTGCATTTTTATATAACTCAATATTATTTAGTGGTTTCGACTCCTTTTGAGGAGAATACACTTTATCGTATAAAGTGAAACATTAACCATTAACTAGAAAATCCACTATTGAGATAATAATTAATTTTGAATTATGTTAAATATGTATTTGATTTTATCGTAATTTTTAACCATTATTTTTTTTAACCAATGGTTAAATATGTGCCCTTACTTTAGAGAAACCAAATCCCATGTTAAGAATTAAGAGTCTTCATATTTTTAATAGACTTTTTTTAAAAAAATTACAAAAATTGCAATGAAATTTTACAATTGACATGGTTATTATCGGGGACACAAGATGGTAACTTTCAATCCATGCACGTAAACCCTACCTTCGCTGCTCTCGTCCTCTCCAGCTAGCATTTTACTTTCATGCGGTTTAAAGATTGTAAATTGGAGGGAAGGGGGCGATTACATGTATATTTATTTATTTATTTAATTTTTTATTGATAGACTATTATCATGTGTTGTATACAGAGAAAGAAAGAGTTCTCCTTCAATCGTGTTCTTGAGTTTCATATCAATAATAAATTGATTTTTATGAATTCTCTGTCTTTGTCAAATTTCTTTAATCCAAAATTCTCTAACGTTCTGTTTAGTGGAAATGATTGTGAGATAAGGGAACAGATGCCGAAATTAGTTTGGATGTTTGGTAGAAATGATATAAGGTAAAATTAATTTGAATTTAATGAGCCTTACAATTGAAATTTTTGTCCTTTGGCAAAGGAGAGAAGTGTAAAATTTACTTTACAATTTTATCATTTTATTTTTACTTTATTTCTCATGTAACTCTCTTGTACCAAAAAAAAAACTCAATATTGAACATCCTACTTTATTTCCCTTTTATTCTCTTTTCTCTAATTATTTCTTTTTTTATTACCATCCACTATATTTCTCTCTTCACAACCAAACAGCATTATAAAAGATACACTTTATTATATTGTAAAATAAACCCCTCTTCTTAAAGGAAACATTGAAAGTAAAAATAATCAAATTTAAGTGATTAAAAAAAACACGGTGGGAGATGACACCTTCATTCATTTTGGACAGTTCTATTATAAAGCTGGATTAGATGAAGATTATGAACTCCACCGAGCATAATCCCTGTCACCTACCTTTGCAGAAGAAAATAAAAGGCTGAATAGCTAAATGAAATTGATTTTCAAGGTGGGAATAGGAATAGCACCGATTTGTGACCTTGTTAATGGTGATCCTTAACTGTTTTGCTAGAAACAGAACAAATACGGAAACTCACCTCTTTACCGCATGTGATAAACATAAAAACAAGGACAAATGTTATAGCTTACATACAAAACAGGGAAGCCATTGAACAACTGATTCTTTGTCTAGTTGAAGCGATCCAAATCCCACGAGCACAAATTACACTAGAACCTAGAAAGCTAAAGCCTAAATTCTCAGCAGCGTACAACCAAGAATAGGACCATGACACCGTGTCATCGGAGCTGCTTGGCGCCAAGTTGGTCTCTCACTTCCAAGTGTGAGAACATCAACTTCGGATAATGGCTTAATGTCCCAATTCCATCTATCTGGTCCAATGAAGCCTCCAATCACGTATAAGTCATCACCTAGTCCAGTCATTGCAAAGCCAATTCTCTTTCGAAACTCGGATGCTGAACCTACAACCTTTCTCACTTCTTTGTCCTGCTTGAAGATTAATCCATGGCTCATTACATAAAGTGCATCGCCGACAACTGCCATCTGCCCTTGGAGCCACACGCATTCCTCAACGGTCCAACCGGGCCCTGCATTGTCTAAAACTTGCACTGTTGACAAATCCTTGTGCAGTACATGCACCTTCCCACCAATCACTACCCCCGAACAGGCTGAATTATGAGTGCGATGAAGATCAGGCATTGGAATCCAAACATCCTTGTCAGGATCATACATTTCTGCTTGAGATATTGATTTTCTGCAGCTAGTGAAGCCCCCAGCCACAACAATTTTTCCATTCAAAACGCAGCATGCAAACATAGAACGGGGAACAAGCATTGACGCACGAGGGGCCCACTGCCGGACTACAGGGTCATATGACCAAACTTCATCTGTTGCAAAACAACCATCTTGGTCACCAGTCAAAGGATCAACAGCATCACTTCCACCACCAATCACAAACAACTTTCCAGCAGTGGAAACAGCACCAAAGTTGGAAAGGTGCCTGATCTTTGAGGGAAGAACAGGGAGTGTAATCCAGAGATCTCGCATAGGGTCATACAACTGCCATAAGTTCTCTGGATCAAAAGCACAGACACATAACAGATCCTCAGTTGAACCAACCTCCTGCCGAGCTTTAAATAGTTCAGGGCTACGAATAGCTGCTTGCCAAGAACGAGAGACAAGCTCTAACACTGGGTGAAAGTAGAAGGGAACACGTGCAAGGCACCTAATTGCAACAGCATCAGGAAGTCTTTCAATCAGTCCAGACATTATATATTTATAACCGCTGTTTCATCTATTTCTGATAACTTTACACCACTGACTTTCTGTTATTACAGAAGGTGCACCTGCAATCACAATATTTATCCATTAACGTAAACTGATACTTTAAAATTCAAATTTAATGTGTTAGATGCAGTACTAATTTGAAAGACATGGTAATGGTAGACTTTGAATGAAATTCAAATTCACTTTACAATTTGAATGAAAATATTGTCTACAAAGCTTGGTAGATTTTCTTGGATATCAGAACAAATTAAACAAGAAATTTTTTGTTGTGTAAATGAAACATTAAGAATAACAACAAAAACAGTGCAGTTGAATATAATTTATGATAATATTGGCTCCCTTTATAAGTGTTTTTTTCATTAAACTATCTATATTTTAGAACTTGAGAAAAGATACAGGACATCAAACAAACAAAAATATTAGGGAGTATTGGATTTGCATGTAATAACATATTTAATTTTATATTTATTCATTATGATGGCAAATAGTAACAAGTTAGTCTCAAATTAAGACCCATAAGGTTTCAAACTAGTGGTCCCCCGTCTACCTAATGGTAGAAGTCATGTTGAAATGTAGACACTCACACATAATAATTTATTTCCTAAGAGTCAAACAAAGACAAGCAGGTTGTTTAAGATGAAGCCAAAAAAGCCTTCAAAGATATCTCACATTTTCACCCTCTCTGCCCCAGCAACTGTCCCATGTTCTCTCATAATCTTCAAACTACTCATGAATTTGCATTTTATCTACCTCCTCAATCCCATTGTAGAATTGAGACTGTATTTCAGGTTTCAACATCACCCTGTCTGGAAAATTTTAAAAAAACAACATAAACTTATTTATTGATTCATAGTTTGAATCCTGGATAGCAGCACGTAGTGGCTGGACCGAAAAACTCTATAGTGGGACAGACGCCATTTTGAAATTCATTATGTAGTTTATATAATGTATAATATACACATAAATTCTCAAAAAATACTCAAAATTAATCACATTCTTAATTAACAATAAAAAGCCATAGGTGTCTTAAACAAACATGCATGTAAATACTAGCAAAGGTCAAATACAAGTTTCCTAGATAGGAATCATCATCTTCTAAATTCAAGTCGTCTTATTTAAAATTTTCACCACTATTTACACTTTTTGAAATTGAAATCCCAAAATACCCCCCCCCCCCCCAAGAAAACCCTAACTTCTTTATTCAAAGTGGTTTTTTGGAATCAACACAGCCCCACTATCGCCACTATTCAGCCTGCTATTTGGACCACTACAGCCACTACACTCTGCAATGCTGCTATAGCGGTGCTAAAGCGCGCTATTTACAACCCTGCTAGCCTGGTTCTTAAAGTTCAATTGACATCGACATATCTACAATTAGGGAACTTGACATCTTGTAAAAATTAGACAATTGAAGGATAAAATCTGGGTTTAAAAAGAAAACAGGAATCACAAAAATGCAACCCAGTATCATCCAATGTTGATTCCCTGTATAAGGGACACAAGAAAGAGTGATTACCCTCTAATAAATATGTCCATCCCTTCACTCAGCAGATTCTCAAGGTTTTACTTTTGACACCAATTTTCAATATACTCAAGGGAATAATAAGGTAAAATCCTATAATGATTAATTAATAAGCTGGATCTAATTCTCAAATCATGCCCAAATACCGACCTACGCTTTCTATGTTTTACATTTTGCTTCTATGCTTGGACCTGTTATTGAAAGTTACATAAACCCTCCCTAAGCTGCATTAACTTTAGCTTTGCACAACTCAGTTTCAACCCCAATACTGAAGCATAAACTAAAGGGTTGTGCTGACCAGTGCCCTTAGGACACTAAAAAAAAACTTCGTACCCCATTGCCCGGAGGCTCTTCGCTATGCGAAGGTATGGGGGAGGGATGTTGTACGCAGCCTTACCCTTGCATATGCAAAGAGGCTGTTTCCGGATTCGAACCCATGACCAACAAGTCACCAAGGCACAACTTTACCGCTGCACCAGGGCTCGCCCTCGCCCTTAGGACACTAATTAAGGAATTAAAAAACGTGAAGATTTTATTGAAAATCATTTGGGAGGACATTTAAAAATCATAAGGGACTGCATTTTTACACATGCCAATAAAAACCTTTCCCCTTTTACTTCCTTAACCCATGCCCTTAGGACACTGATTTGCATTTGTCTAAACTAAATGTGCAACCCCAACAATATAGCATTAAAATGCATGAAGTAGTTTAGGAATACCAATACTAGAGACACCTAATTCACTGAAATTATAAGATGGTCATATACCAGACTCCTCTCGTTATGAAGCACAAAATAAAGCAAAATGTTTTCTTGTCATCTGATAAACCCAAGAATACTTATATTGAACCTTCAGATGCAGTTGCTCCCAAGCAAAAACAAAGGTAAAAAAAATAATTTTTACATAGGACAATAAGTTGCATTGGAAATTATACGACATAGCAAACATATGTGACCAAAAGTTACAGCCAACATGAAAACAGCCTATTGCAGGGAGAACCCAAAAGCAAATATGATCTCATTTGAATGCAATGCAATGCTTTCATAATAGGATGTGCATACTTTCTAAAGAAAAATTGACCCAAAAAAAAACAAACTAATTCCCAGTTTCAGTGCATAACCCAAAACAAACGAAACTGAAAATTCGTAAAAATGTCTTCAATAGGGAGCAACAAAGAAGCCAAATTCACTTCTACGGAGAATAAAGCAATGAACAAAGTCAAATGGGAAAGACAAACAAACTCATGAACCACTTAGCGCGCACAGTAAAATAAGAAATTGAAAGATTTCGTTGAAATTGTTCGTTTGGAAATTTCCAAAACATCTCAGAATTCAAATAGGGATTCCAGCCCTAACATTTACTCACAAAAAAGAAGAATGAAATAGAAGTGTAATAACAAAATAATGAACAAACAAGTACGAGAATTGCAACAAAGTGGTAAAGCAAAAAAAAAAAAGAGTCGAAATTTGAAATTATAGAACAATGGGTATTGGATCAACTCCAAACAGAACCAAAATCAAAACAAATTAAGTACCTTCGGAAGTACAAAAAAACAATAATAATAAATTAGCAGATATAGGGGAAGGTGATTTACCTGGCAGCGAAGAAGAAAGGGATTGCGAAGAGACAGAGAGGAAAGGAAGGGAATTGGTATGTATAAAGAGTTTTACAATGTGGATGTGAATGTTGTGCGTTTCGGTTTTGCGTTACTTCCCCTCGCCTAAGGTTTTCTTTTTCAAATATGTGAAACGAAACAAAGTAGATAGAGAGATTAGGTTAATAGTTCTGATTTGGTATTTTAAGAATCAAAATAAATAATAATAACTCGTGTTAGTGTAAGTCATATAATAATGAAGGGATTAATTTTCCTTCCCCTTTGTTGCGTGCCCCGATTCACTACTCCTCCTCATTCATTGTCCAGAAGAATACCTCTCCGCATATTCTAAATTCCTTTTCATTTTTTCTTCCCCCACAACTTGTGGAATCTCCATTTTTGTTTTTGTTTTTTTTCTCTCTTTGAGTTGGACTATTCTCTTTTGTTTCATTTCCGTGCTTGAAAACTATGATGGAAATTTCATATATTCTACCTGATTGAGATGAGGGAATTTTATTAAAGGTAACTAATGGGATTTTTCGAGAAAAATTAATTACAGATAAAATTGATAGATACTTGGTATCAATCCCAAGATAAAAAAAAAAAAAAAAGATATTCTATATATTCTTATTCACGTTAGGTTGACATGCGAATTGCGCGTGGACAACAAAAAATTGAACGAAAAAAAAGGAAAGACTCGAACTCAACAACAACGACGTTTTTATTTCTCACTTGATATTGAGAGGTTTTATTTTACATAAGACTGGCCCATTCATTCCATAGCTGGCTACGTTAATTTGGATATTGACTCCTGATTTCGTATGGACCAGGTAATCAATCTACTTATTCTCTTTTTTGGTTTTAAAGATGAGTTTTACTTTTGAGTTTTATATTGTAAATACTTGTAAGGTGTGAAAAATAGAATGCTAATATATTTTATTTATTCAGGAAAAATAATTATGTATCGTACTAATTTTAAAACCTACAATCTCATATATAGTACTATCCAACTTCTCACAACTAGGCTGAATAATGAGTTTTTATTCAGCAAACATAATAGCCAATAAAAATATTATCATAAATAATTAATTAATGATGTGAATTAAAAAAATACTTATATATATCGGGAATCGATAATTTATAAGCATGGTGCTTTCTCATTAGTAGTTGTCATCAATAAGTCATTGTACTTTTATAAAGTATCTTAAGAAAAAATTAATTTTTTATTGATAAATATTAGTTGGGTAGAATTTTAAGTCAAAAGATAAGTTACATATATAGTGAGAATTGAATTTTTATGACTAAAGTTTAGGTAATTTAAATACAGAGTGAAAAATTACATTTTACTAGATAAAGTTATTTGAATGGATGCATTAAAAGTTGTGTTTGTTTCAACTTTCAAAAGAATTTATTTATTATAGTTTATGACAATCTTCACCATAGATAGAGAATAAAATTAGTGGAAAAATAACACATGAAGAGAGAGCACGTGAGAAGAGAAGTTGTGAAATAAAGTCATTTTGTTGAGAAAAAAATATTTTTATGTGAGAGTATTATTATTTTTTGTAACTATTGAGTGGAGTACTCGAGTTTATAAAGTGATACACTATTTGGGGGTGAATTACAATCTTGTAATCATTTTTGTGATAAAAAAAATACTTTTGAGACAATTCCGTAGACGTAGATAAAAGGTGTCGAACCACGTTAAATTCTTGTATTTGTTATTATTTTTCTACTGTGTAATTTTTGTTGTATTCTCACTATCATTTGTGGGTATAGGTAATTTTATTTATGGGAACGTTATTATCCAACAAGTTGTTACTTTAAGAAATTTAAACCTATAACCTTTTTCTCTTTTTCCTTTCAACCACCAAGTCAAATTTGGTTATGTTTGATAAAATTAATTGAAAAGTTGACTGGAAGCTAATTAAAAGTTGAAAAACTAGTGGAAAGCTAAAAATAAGTAACTGGAAGCTGAAAAATTAGTTTATTAAATTATAAGTGTTTGATAAAAATAACTATTGAAGTAGCCAAAAAGTGTAAAATGACTTAAAAATAATAAAATCATGATTTATTTAAAAAGAATAAGTAAAAATTTTGATAAATTTATTAAGGATAAAATGAAAAAAAATATAAAAAGCTAAAAACTAAGAACTATCATTTTAAAAAATGTTATTTCAAGCAGTATTTCAAAAAAATATTAGAAACTACTAAAAAACCTTATTCACCGAACAAATAAATAAATTTTCCAATTAATAAAAAATTAAAAATTTAACTGAAATATCTTGTCAAACATAATCTTTATATAACTCTTTTAAAACAAATAATTGTTAACTAGTATCCTATATAAGGAGAGTGATTGAGGAAAGAAAATAAAAACAGAAACAAAATTATCGAAATGCAAAAAAAATGTTTTTCTATAACTTTTAAATATTAAATATGTCTCCATATAATTTCTAATAAAACATTTTTCTTTTTAATTTCTTAACCATTATCCTAGAGACACTGATTAGTCCCTTAAAAATATAATCAATACCAATTCAATTAGGCAAATAAGTTTCCTAAAAAGAATTAAATAAAGACAATTAGGTTAGGGTTTTCTTAACCGATTTTTAAGTACGTTTACTCCAATGGTTCAAAAAAAAAAAGTCTACTCCAATAGTTACTCAAATAAAAAATCTATTCATAGATGACAGACAAGGCATTGTATTACCGGCGGATTATTAGTGGTATTGGTACGTGTCTAATTCTTTCAAATTAAGATTTAGATTATTTTTTTATGTATTTGAATAGAAATTGTTGAGAACATTAATTTGAACAAATCAAATGTTTCCCATTCAAACTTAATGGAGCTAAAACTGTAAGGGAGACTCCGATCCGGAGATGATGGTTTCCAATCAATAGCACACAGTGGTGAGAAGATGAAAGGGTAATAATTAACTATTTGTAAGCACTCAGATCAAGGGAGAGTGAGCAATATAAGGTTTTGAGTATTACTTAATTAGGGGCACATTACATATGGTCCTTCATTAGCGGGAAATACTGTTAGATGACATAATAATTTATTTATTTTTATCCATAAGAGTTAAAAATCATATCAAGAAACACATTACTTAACAATTTGTTATTTTGCAAAGGACTAACATGACAATCTAGGTCAACATATATAAAAGAGTGACTCTTGCATGAAAGAAAGGGTGTTCTAGTCATTCTTTAGTGATTCCGTAATTTTTATGTGTAATCGAAATACTTATATTTGATGATGTCTTATAAGATCATAGGAATAACATGATGAGTTGGTCCTCACAATTGATGACAATGTAAAAAAAAAAAAAATCAATATTATCGTAAAACATTTTCATAAAAAAATATATATTTAGTCATAAATTAAAAAACAAACATTATATTAATAACAAAGTGTAGTCAACAAAATGGTTAGATACTTCATATTTATAGCATATCAACTTAAAAAAATATCCTACTTATAATTTTCTCTGTAGTTGCTTAAAAAAATGATTAGTTTTGTGTCTGTACTCAATATGTCCATATGTGATTTAAAAATTCACGTTAAAACTAAAAACTTTTAATATAAATTTATGGAATTTAATGAGCAATGTACTTTAGAAAGAAAAACATAAATAATGATAGCTGACAAATTAACTCGTCGAATTTCTAACTATTTATTTTTATATATGAAAAGAAATTACTGAGAATTTCAATTTCAACAAATTATAGTATTTAATTTCGAATCAAATATAATTACTCACAGAAATAAATGTAGACTTAAATAACAAAATACCGTAAAAAAAATTTAAAAAATCAAGCATTCTATTAACTATACTTATGTATCAAATTCCTCCATAGCTGTTTATAAAAAAGTCTTTTAGTTTTGTGAATATGTACCTAATTGATAAGGTTCATACGTGATGCAAAAAATTCAATGTTAAACTCTATAACTTTTACTATAAATTAAATGATCGGTGTACCTTAGAAAGAAACAAATAAAATAATAATAGCTGACAAATTAACATTTAATAAATAGACCAAACTCAATTTTAGTCTTCATGTTCAATAAAAGTTTTATTTGGTTCTAAATATTTTATTCTAGAGTAAATTACAATTTTAGTCTTCTTTAATTTTTAATCCTTATTTTGATTTCTCTATTTTTTTTCTCATCATATTATTCTATTTATTTTAAAAAATTTATAATTTTTGTTCAATACTCAATTTTGCATATGTTTATTCTTGTTATGCTAGTCCAACTAAACTTTAGACATAACATATTCACTTGAGGTGATATAAAAACTAATTGAATTAATTAAATATAAAAAATATGTAAAAATAAGAATTGAACTAAAATTGTAAATCTTATAAAATAGACTAAATTGGTAGGGGAAAAAGGTCACATATTAACCATTATAAAAAAATTAAAATTAAAATTTACCCTTTATTTATTTATACCTTGAAGAATGCTATTGATATATATTTTTAAACAATTTTGTATTATTGTTACAGTAAAAAAAAATTGTATTATTGAATACAATTCATATAAACTCTACTAAATAATGTAGGTTTCACTTTTTCTTGAATGATATTCGCATAGATTTTACTCAATGTTTGAAAATATAATATAAAGGTATATGTTGCTAACATTTTTCTTTTATACATGTCATGTTTTTTTTATAAAAAAAGTCATCATTAATCATAATTGAAATGAAATATGAATTCAAATCTATCTAATTTGGGACAATGTAGAAATTTTGAAAAATTAGTAAAAAAAAAAGTTTTAGTCTTGAAAATATTCAGAATTATACACACATCTGTATTTGCTTCCCAATATCTTTAGAACACTCCAAAGTTATTTCTCAAAAATTGAAATACTCAACATCTTTGAACCTCTAGTCTTTATTAAACTAGAAATAAAACCATATGGGTTTCTTACGTCATGTAAATTGTGTTAAGAAAAATCCATTGATACACTTTTGTATATAACTGTGTAATAAATTGTTAATTAGGCATGCTTTATTCTGTCACCTTTTAACACGTAAATCATTCTTTTAACTTGTGTGGAAGTAGTTTTTAATGATGTGTGCATTTTTATATTGGTCTTCAAAGCTTTATACATATGTCAAAATAAAAAATGCTTGTGTTATGTTTAGATATTCATAGAGGCGATAAAAATAGGTTAATCCGCTTGTTGACTATTAAAAGAAATTAGTTGAATAGGATATATGATTGTGGTAAATTCTATGGTATTATTTTTTATTTTTATAGATAAGAAAGTAAAAAAAAAAAGTTGAGATAGTTTGGTTCATTTTTATTGAAGTAAATTTAAAAATTTAAACTCTTCACATGGAGTGGGAATTGGTCTGTAAAAAAAAAAGTCAATGGATTAATAATCTTCTAAAAAATAAAAATAAAAATAAAAGAATTCAAATATACAGTCATACAAATTTTATTGCTAACATATTTCTCAGGTTACTTGTAATATATTTCTCAGCTTTAAACCTAACACTAAGTTTTTTTTTTTTTTTTTAAAAAAAAAGAAGAAGAGAATGTTGCCTTTTGGAATCAAACTCACTAAGCTCGACATTTTTTTACATCATTCAGAGACACACACAAAAAGCATCATTCCTCAGCTTAATATAATATATCTAAACAATGACCTGAGTGAATTATATATATTCCATGTCAGTCTGAGTTATAAGCTTAATTTAGTAATAAAAAGAGAATATAAAAAAGTTATGAATTTAATTTTCTTCTTGGCTAACAAAATATTAACATTTAACCACTAACATTTTTGTCGATAAAAAAACAAAAACCATAACACCCTGTATTCTCAGTTTTGTTCATCTACTTAACTTAATTAGGCATACCTAACTTGTTCCAATCAAGTGACCTTTATGCAATATGACTTCAATATCACTATATTTATAAAATTTGTTACACGAGTGGTAACTTGGCTAAAATTGATGAGTCACGGAGCACTCATCGATCTTATACACGCAGATAATGAAATGAAAAAGAAATTGGAAACTGATGTATCTCTTAACCTATCAAGATTTGAAAGCATGCGATAAGAGCACGACGTTTCACTCTCTCCAGCTTATCAACACAATCAAGCACTCTTGTTTCAATTAATAATAATCTATGTTACATGATGATGATGATACCCCTTATTTTTTTATCACTTTTTTTTATTATATTATATCAGCTATCATAATTATATTTATCCTCTTTCTATTTTCTTTTCACTCAAGATTTCAAAATAGCATGAATTGTCCATATGTCATTATTCTTCAATTAAATTTCTAAAATATGCTTCACAAATCCACCAATTTTGTATTATTTTTTTATAAGTAAAGAGTTAGATGGGTTGGATCCTAAAGGCTCACCAATGTTAATAAGCCTCAAAGCTCAAATAATACTTACAGAAATACTTTCATATTACTCACCACCAACAAGATTATTACATCAACAGTAAAAATTAAATTCACATTCTTTTGGGATATGAATTAATTCCTTATTAATTGAATAACCTAACTTGCTTTTCTTTAAATACACCGATCAAAACTGGTTTGTAGAGGCACATATCATGAATTTTTGTTTTCAGAACTAGGAGTTGTGAAAGAAAATAAAAAATACAACTTAATTAAACTAAGAATATAATTTAGAAAACAGTTAAAATTCAATAAAATTTAAAGTTGATTATAATTTCAACTGTGTTAAATTTTAATTATAATTATTATTGTACATTGTCCTCTAAAGTCTACTTGTCTTATTTTAGAAGAGCTCAATTCTTAATGTAGGAAGTACATATCCTGTGTATTTAAAAAATTAATTTAACTAAAATTTTGTTCTGTTGATCATAATAAAAAAAAACTAGAATATAAAAAATGCATTTTTTTAATGGCAAGCGTGTTAATATTATTGATAAAACCAATTTCAAGCACAAGTTGTGCCTAAATTTGTAGAAACACCAGGTACAAAAGCACCATGCATTTGACACGTCTGATTAAAAATCTTCACAAACAATTTAATTCTTCTTAAATTCATTATTAATATTTATTTATAATTTTAAATTATACTTTTTTTAGATTTTATATTATTGAATAAGTTATAGGCATAGTATTTATGATTTAAATATTTTAAATAATTCCAATTTAAATTCTACTTAAATTAATCATGCCGATATCACATATAATTTTAAGAAATCTTCTCATTTAACATTCTAGATGAAACGTAGAATGAAATGGAGAGTATTGTTCCAACTCAGTGGTTGACCCAAAATTTGGCACTGACCAGAATTTTGGCAGTATGTCACGATAGAAACTAAGAATCAAAACACAGTTATATCTTAGCCATCAATAGAAGAAACAGAGAAATAAAAATGTACATGAAATATACAGGGGAAATTTTAATCCTAAGTTTTTTAATAAGGATAAAGGACAAATGATACCAGTAAGTGAGTATGCTCGAAGCAGTAGAAGATAATAACAAAGTTTAAAAAAATGTGCAACGACGTTGTCTAGGTCATGGTCTTGAAGGTGAAAGTCAAAGTCGTTGCAAGGAAAAACATGATGACAAGCAAAGAACATGGCAATTTTGTTGAACTTGAATTTCCATGATATGAGGCACCGACACTTCTACTGCCTCCGATCGTTGATGAAACAGTGCTAGATCCAATTCCTATGCCAATAAAAATAATAAAAGTGAGAGAAACATAAACCAAAATGCTCACATTTTTCTGGTGTTGAAAATGTCAGTGTATGCAATAAGTTTGACATAAATTCTTGGGCCACTAGGAATTAAAGGAAAATCTGTGAGAGTAATTTTGTGACACACTCTATAGTGTAAAATTCATGTTGAATTTTTATGAGCAAGAAATTAGACCCAGTAAATTAAGAGTCTCTCCTCATTTTTTATTGAAAATGTCTAGCATTATTAGGTGTGTATAATTTTTGGGCGAGAGAAATGTTAAGGACACTCTATATAACATATATAATACTTTTTTTTTAATATTTTTTTATAATTGATTAAAATTTATTAGAAATTATCATTTTTTTAGATTTTGTTCCTCATTTAATAATTTCCTGATTTATATTAAATGAAAAATAAAATTGAGTAAAATTGATTATTTTTAATAAATTCTAATTAATTATAAAAAAAGTTTGAGAGAGAATAATATAGAGACTACCGTTAAGATTTTCCTTTTCACCAATGACTATGCAAATTTTTTAATTTATAAGAAACAATTAATAATACAAAATCATGTGTAGTGAATATCATGATAGTCCTAATTCATCTAATAATTTATGTGATAAGACATCTTTATTACCCCAAATTGTTGAGCAGGTGTCATCGAGGCATCTATTACTATTTCTTAGCTAGACTGCATTTTTAATGTGACACACACACCTCAATGCATGATCAAAGTAAGATAAATGCTTTGCTTAAAAAACAACTATGGATTTCTCAGTCCGGTACGTACCTGAAGGGGAATTTGGAAAGTAGGAAACAGAAACACCTTGTGAGGAAGAAGCCGAGGCTGAAATCATGACATAGCAAGGTAAGCTTTTCACATGTCTCATTTACATAGTGTAAAAATATTCAGGTACAAATTAAAGTCATACCACTGCAGGAGGTAATAGGAGGTGTCTGAACATTGCAAGCAGTAGGGAGTGCCAAAGCCCTAGTCTGATTGATGTTGAAACTTGCAGCAATAGATGAAGCACCACCATTAACAACCTCACATAGGCACAGTGGCTGTGACCGTACCACAAAGGCAAGTTGAGAGCAACAAGAAGAAGAAGGGATAGAGGCATTTCCTGTAACATAGTCAAGGCATGGAGCAAGACTTATGAACACATTGGTGCAACTACTTGATTGATCAGATTGAGCCAATGTGACACCCCAAAGAACCATTACAAGGGACATGCTCAGCAGCATCTCAATTCTTCTTGGTGCCATGATATTCCCCCACCAATGTTGGTGATCAAATGAGAGAATATTAATTTAAGTGCTCAATGTGTTTCTTTGGATCTTTGAGGTAGAAAAGTCACAATGGAATGACTTAGTGTCACAAAAAGTGTGAATTAAAGAGAGTGGCAGCTGGCTAGCTTGTGAAGCAGGTGAACAACTTTTTTTTACTTTACATTGGCAGCAGATTCTTTGTTAAGAATCTGACTGAAACTTTACCATTTTGATTTAATAAAGTTGCCCTATGTGTCGTTCTATGCTTCTTATCTTTTCTTTTCTTGCTATTTTGATATGTCCCTAAGGCATGAATAATATTGCGGGTATTGAAGGAGCGAATGTGTATAATGTATATCATCTTTTCATGATGGCTTTACTTTTGAGAATGATTTGTGGTGGAATTAGTGTGCCTATGCAATGGTTCATGCTTTTGTTGGTGCAATAATTATGATGCATAATGGAGAGGGCTACTTAAAGGGAGTTAAAATGTTAACGCATTTGAATAATAACAAAAAAGAATGCTTAGAAGAGAAGGCAAGTTGTGGGCATCCCCGTTGAAACATGGGATACTTTTTTTGCAACAACTTTTCCATTTTTCTATTTCCTATATATGTATGCACAGATGATGTTTGTCAAAAAAAAAAAAAAGCATGCACAGATGATCACGCTAAGAATAAAAAGAAAAAAAAGATTAATATTAAACCAAAAATTTATTGATCCGAATAAAATTAAACTCGATCTTGTGATAAAAAAACGTGATTAATAGAAGAGATCTAATAAAAAAATACTATAAATTTCTTATTAGAAACTAATTATTGATAAAATTGATAAATATTTTGTATCAATAATATAATAATAAAAAATAATTAATATTTTTTATAAAAAAATTATTAATATTAAGGAATCCTATTTTGATGTGTATGGTAAATATCTGTCATTGACATGTTCACAATAAAGCATGTGTAACAATTTGACATAACCCACCCGTATAATAATAGCCTACCCCTTGAGGGACCTTAATCACTCATTGATGTTCTAACAAAAGCTCTAGCATTTAGATCCATCGTTTTCTAAGAAATGAAACCCTCAATATATTTTTCCTTCACTTTAATAAGATGATAATGTGTTAAGACCTGCTACTTTTAGTTAAGCACTGAGGTTTTATATTCTCACTTTAATGATGACAAATTGTTTGGGGAATTGGTTTTATTTTGGTTAGTTCCTATGGTCAATTTCAAGTGTGTAACAATTTTGTCCAGCAAGTCCTACATGACATTCTTGATTGGAATTTTTAGTATTTATTCCTCTTCTTCATAGTCTTCTAATTCCTTCACTTTGTTTGCGGCTGACAAAGGCAAATAGGCAAGGTGCAATAACAACTTAAAGATTTGAGAAAGCGTCCCTTGCTGGATCAATTAGACTCTTACAATACAATAGGAAGATATATCCTCAAACTACTGACAGATAATTTCATCGTTGCAATTTGTGAAAATTTTGTGTTACCATATAAGATCATGTTCTGCACTAGTTTGTGCATGATTTTCTAATACAAATTAATGTAAAAAATCCTAAAAATCAATTTCCATCAAACTACTGAAACTGGTCTAGCCAACCATACCAAATTGTAAGTTTGTAACAATAACTGGGGCAATTGACAGGAATGGTCTTCACTAGAAATGTTAGTCAAGTTAGTTGAACTCCTTAATCATATTCATATCTACCTTGTCCTCTATTGTAGCATATAAAATCATTCCTTATCTCAGTGTAATCAAACATAGACCATTCTATTACACGTCAATCTTCCATAAAAAACGCTAATCCTCTTACCCCTCACGGCTTTTCAAATAAGGGTTACTAGCAACCCTTACAGTGGCTTCAGTAAAATTATTGGTTAATGGTCAGGTTAGTACTTCCTGCACAACCTCTATGATGAGCAGTTTCACACCATGTGCAAACATCATTACAGGAAGCACTAATAATGGTTTAGTGCCACCAAGTACTTGTTGTGATTCATTAAGGTCTTTGATGAGCACTAATATGGATTGTGCTTGCTTGGTTATCTCAGCCAATGCTCCATTTTTCCAACAACCCATTAGCCAAGCTCTTGCCCTCTCCCTCTCACAAGCATGCAGCATTAATGGAGTTCCTTTACAGTGCAAAGGTGCAAATTCAATTCATGCTCCATTGCATATAAATATTTATACATCTTGACAAACTTCAATTTTCCCATTTTCATTTCCTGATAAACCAATTAGATTTCTAATAGTGTTTTTTTATTTATTGGGAGGGTACATTGCAGCTTCTGGTTCTCCTTTACCAGTTCCAGGTATTGATTAACTTCATTTCACAAGATTATATTTTTCCTTGTCAGTACGTTTGATATATATTACTGCATTTCCCAAAATTCAGTCGTACGTATTACTGTTACTTTTCAAATATTTTTTTACCTAGGTAAAAATTCCCTTAAAACTATATTCTTGTAATCAACTTTTATTTGTAATCGAGATTATCAAAATATTTAATTTGGATTTCTTTTTCAATTATGCTCTTTCTTTGGTAAAAAAAAAAAACTAACTAAAATAACAGATACGTTTCGGCCTGACCCTGCAGTTCTTGGACCGGACAGCCCAACTCTCCCTTCAATTGCTAACATCACAATTAAGCCCAAGGTATAACGAATGTGCCCAAAGGGTTTTTTTTTATAAAGAAAATGGACATAAATCCACAAATGGATACAATTAAAATTTTAATTTACTGATAATGATAATGTAATTTTTTTTTACTTTGTTAGCAAATAAAAAATTACTTTTGGTGTGAATTTTAAAAGAATTTTTATAAAAGTTAATAAATATTTTATATGAGAACTTGTTATTAAATGACAACAGTAGGATTACCCAGGTGACGTACAGACTATTTTTTAAAATACTTTTTATTTAATAACAATTAAATTAATAATGTAATTTTAAAATCAATTCATAATCTACGGTAATGAAAATTAATGTTATCATCATGTTAATCAGTTCAAGAGTTATAAAAGAAATTTGATGCAAATAAACTTTTAATATAAGAGAAGCAATCTTGTTAACCTAAAATATAAGAATCCTCTCAATTTTGTAATAAATCAATGGATAAATTGATTAAAGTTTTATTTATATCAATATGACTTATCTAAAAATAAATGGTTCATATTAGTACCACAAAAATAGAAAAATAGAATGAATGTCAATGAGGACAAGACATAAGTTACACCATTTTTATATAGAGTAAAAAAAAAAAAAAGTTTAACTTGATGTCAAAATCTTATATCATCAATCTATTTGGGAATTGGTGGTATAACTTTTAGAATGATTATTGTAAGATACTGATGATTTATAATTAGAACAAAAAGACAATGCAAAAACATCTTTTACAATTTCTTTCAAACTAATTCCAACTATAGATCCACTAAAATGAGAAATTGAGCAGATTAACAAATGTTGGCTATGGGCAAAGCACAAAAATATGAGAATATGCAATTGGCGCGGGAATTGTCAGCAGCATCACCTGTGGAAGCAGACACACCTACTAGAACTAGAATTCCACAAATCCGACCAGTGTTGACTCCACGTCCTTCTACATCTCATTCATCTTTTATTTCCCCCTCAGCTTTTCCATTCTTCATAAGAATCATGGTTTTTGGCCTCTATTCGTAATTGTTAATGTTCAATTTATAACAACAAACCCTAATCCAGGGATGAATGACATATGTAAGGAGGTGCGCAAGAGCTTTAGCGTCCTCCCTCAAACTTCTTTTAAGTGTATACTATATTAGATCTTAATGCACGAGTAATTTTTTTTTATTAACTATCCTATCAATATCAACCAACCAATCAATTAATATCAATATCAATATATCATATCATCATATGTTAATATAAAAGAATATTCTTTTTTTTCTTTCAATCCAAATTTAACTCACATTAATTAATTTATAATTAGAATTTTAAAATTAGTTTAATATTAAATGTGATTAAGTTAAAGAAATATTAAATATATAAATAAATAATTTAATATTAAATTGTAATTAAATCAATCAAATGTATAATGTGATATATTAAAAAGTTGTCAGGCGTTTAATAGATTTAGAAAATAAATTTATAGAAAATGACTAATTTCTCATGAGAGTTAAAAAATTCAGTATTTATACAATATTTTGTTAATTTCTCTTAATTTTTTAATTTATTGTGTAGTTTGTACTCCTATTTTTTCAATAATTTTTATTTTATTTTATTTTAGTATAAAAGACAAAGTCTTGTATACATTTTATGATGCAACCAAAAGTAAAGTCTAATTTTTTGAATATAAAAAATTGGAAATAGCTGTCATTAAATCAATAATTTTAAATTTACTAACTTTTTAATTATTTAAAAATTGTTATAAACTTTTAAAATATGTTATAATTTTTTAATTGATATTGAGAATATTTAAAATGAATTCATTATTCGCTATGTTTGGTTTTGGCTTTGGCTTTTTCAAATGTTTTGAATCTTGGTCATCAGATATATTCAATGCCTGGAGAGGATCCAAATCCCATCATCACTCTCTTTCACGCACAGCGTCACCCCTTCCCCGTTCACGCGACTGCTTCTCCTAGTACGACGGACGATTTCTCTCTTCTCTCGTTTTTTTCCGACGCGGTTTAAATCCGGCGAGGTCACCACTGTCACTCCGCTCGTTTTCCAGTTCGGGTGAGGTTTCTGTTTTCGCCCTTTTTATGTGTTTCTATTGTCTTTTTGCCTTTCTATTGCTTTCGCCCTTTCCCCTGTTTTTGCGTTTCTTAAAGTTACTTTCTTTTTAAGATTTTATAATAGAAATCTGCATATTTGCATACATATCTAATTTTTTTATAACGTATCGTATCCTTAATTTCTAAAAATTTGCCTTACCGTATCCGTGTCTTATCTAGGCTTCATAGAGCCCCAGCATCGACTTCAAATGCTTCTCAAAATGAGGTTAAAATGATCCAGCTTGGGGACATTGTAAACAAATTGATGAAGGTGGTTCAAAAGTCACTATGATGTGTGTGCGTGTGTGTATATATAATTGTTAATTTTTTAATACATACCGGGTCAAACTGAGCCAATTACTGACCCACCGGTTGAACCACTGACCCACTATTTCAACCAAGCTGGTTTTCATAATATTGCTTTGAATGTACAGGTTTTTATTGAACTCATTCAGAAATTCATCTTCGCAAAGTTGCTGATAGTTGAATATGCTTGCAATAAGAAAGCTCAAAACAGGACCTGATATCCCTTTTGTTTTATATGTCATGGCTGCTAATTGCAATTATGGCACAGCCCGAGTTTCTAGTAACAAAAGTGTCCAGTCTATTGTTAAGTCCGTTGGCTCTTATTTAGCCAACTCAAGTTGGCAAGCATTTCCACTTGGATCAGAGAATAAATTTGCTCTTCAAGGACTATATGTCTCTAGTGTGGCTGAAAGGTCCAGGCTCAAGACCCAGCAAAAGTTAGTTTGGAGATACAAAATGCTATTGATGCAAATCAATTAGATTATTCATGGAAATTATTTGAGCAGCATATGCACATGGAGGGATTTCCCCGAAAATCTGTCATCAGCAAGCTTGTAACAAGTTATGTGGACAGCCTTGATATTCAATATCTAGAAAAAGCTTATGAATTGGTTGAATGTGCCATTGAGGAAGGTAAACAAGTCTTGTTAGAAAAGGAGGTGCTGATCTACGTTAGCTTTGGCCTTGCAAAAGCCAGACTACCAGTTCCATCATCAACTGTCTTAAGAAAGATGATAGCTATCGAGCATTTCACCCCAGTCACTGCTTGGTCTGCAGTTTTGGCACACATGTCACAAACAGCAGAGGGAAGTTACCTTGCTGCTGAGTTGATTCTTGAAATAGGTTATTTGTTCCAGAATAATAGAGTAGATCTGCGTAAGAAGAGCAATGCACCTTTGATAGCCATGAAACCAAACGCTGCTGCTTTTAACATTGCTTTGGCAGGGTGTCTCTTATTTGAGACATCTAGGAAGGCAGAGGAGCTTCTTGATATGATGCCTCGAATTGGTGTCAAAGCTGATGCAAATTTACTGATAATAATGGCACGTGTATATGAGAGAAATGGGCAAAGAGAAGAGCTCAAGAAGCTGCAAAGGCACATGGAGGAAGCTCCAAATCTAAATGATTTAGAGTTCCGACAGTTCTATAATTGTTTGTTGACATGCCATTTGAAATTTAGGGATCTAGATTCTGCATCAAACATGGTTTTGGAAATGCTTAGGAAAGCAAAGGAAGCAAGAAATTCTCTTGCAGCTGCCAAATTTATGACAAATGCTGCTGAAATTGATCATAGCCACTCTCCTGGACTGGCTTCTGTGCATAGTTTGAACAACAGTAAAGATTTATATAGTTTACAAAATAACAGGCCAATTACAAATGCTGTATTATCTTATGAGGAGTTTTCTAAAGATAGAAATTTCTTAAAGCTTGAATCAGAGTCAAAAGCTATACTTAGTTCATTATTAGCTAAGTTGCAGATGCAGGTGAATTTGATTACAACCAAACATGGTATACTGTAGCCAACTGAAACAATTTATGTGAAATTAGTTAAAGCTTTTCTAGAAGCTGGCAAGACCAAGGATTTAGCAGTGTTTCTTCTGAACGCAGAAAGAGAAGATTCTCCCTTTTCCAATGACAACTCAGCCTTGGTTCATGTTATTAATGCATGCATTTCACTTGGATGGCTGGATCAAGCACACGATCTCCTTGAAGAGATGCGTCTAGCTGGAGTTAGAACTGGTTCATCTGTATACTCCTCTCTTTTGAAAGCATATTGCCGAGCAAATAGAGCTGCAGATGTCACATCACTTCTGAGAGATGCTAAGATAGCTGGCATCCAGCTTGACTCAAGCTCTTATGAGGCAATGATTCAATCCAGGGTGCTCCAGCAAGACACACAGGGAGCACTCCAACTATTTAAAGAGAGGAAAGAGGCTAGAATTCCAAAAGTCACTCAACAAAACTCTGGCTTGATGGCCAAAAGTGGTACAGAGACTGATGAAGCTGGGCTGGTGACCAAGCTGTTGCAGGAAATCAAGGAAGGGCAGAGTGTGGATTGTGGAGTTCATGACTGGAACAATGTAATCCACTTTTTTTGCAAGAAGAGATTGATGCAAGATGCAGAAAAAGCTCTAAAGAAGATGAGAAGCTTAGGTCACTTGCCAAATGCGCAAACTTTCCATTCTATGGTCACCGGGTATGCTGCCATTGGAGGGAATTATCAAGAGGTGACAGAACTGTCGGGTGAGATGAAAGCTCTTGCTTCTTCTATATCCATGAAGTTTGATCAGGAACTTCTCGATTCCGTGCTGTATACGTTTGTGAGGGGCGGATTCTTCACTCGAGCCAATGAAGTTGTGACGATGATGGAAAAAGGAAAAATGTTTGTTGACAAGTACAAGTATCGAATGCTATTCTTGAAATACCATAAATCACTTTACAAAGGAAAGGCTCCGAAATTTCAGACAGAATCCCAACTAAACAAAAGGGAAGCAGCCCTGGCTTTTAAAAGGTGGATAGGCTTGAATTGAGCAAAATATCAACGAAACCAAATATTTGCTCTTGCAAGTTTCAAACCATCATCTTCATGACATAAGCTGTTGAATTTTTATTATCTCTCCTTTTCTCATATTTACAGGGTTAACACTAATGTACTAACAATGTGAATAAACCAACACTATTTTATGTATAATATTCAATTAAGTTATAGATCTTCAGTTCCATCATTTTTAGGCAACAAATAGAAGATTGTGTGACACATGCATTCATGCATGCATGGTTGTTGGTCCATAGGAATGTAGTCCCACCCCAACTCTCTTCCTCAATATTTGTTGATGCATTTTTGTCAATCCTGAGAACATTGTTATTTGTGAATTCTGATTTCTGAGACACCAGGGCAGTGAAAGAAGCAAAGAAATGGAAAGGAATTGCGTGTTTTGTAGTAGATGCAGGGCTCAGCAATACAGCATAAACTGTTTTGCTTTTGTTGCCTGCACGGGTATGCATCTCAAGAAATGGGCCATGGAAAAGTAATTGCTGAAACAGTAATCTTACGCCAACTATGATATCACTTGCTGATACATTCCACTCAATTCAACTGACAATTTGCACAGCAATATTGTAGAAAGACTAATGTTATTTTAACATCAATTTTCTAACGATTTATTTTGTTTCCCCCCATTTATTCCACTCACATTGCATGTCTTCTCATGTTTTTTCTTTCTTTTTTCTAATTGTAAAAAAGTTTTGAGAGGAATATCTTATTAGAAAAAAAAGGAGGCAAGTCAAAGTGGATTTTTTTTTGTCGGGTGAGGTGGGAGAGTGGGTAAAGGAATGGAATAAAAGGTGACCGTTAAGAAGAAAACATTTTATTTTAATATAAATTTTCTATATAAAATATAAAAATTGTTATTCTTCACGTGAATATTACTAGTAATTATCATTACATAAAAAATTAGAAAGTCGTTGATGAGATGGGGAGGAATTGAAAAATTAAAAAGTATATTATAAATCATTTCAAGTTCACTCAAATTATAATGATTTGATTATGTTGTGTTATTTGATATATGAAATATTACTAATTTCTAATAAAGATTTCGTGTATTAAACGAGTATTTGTTAATATAAAAAAATAAGATATAAATTAAAAAATGTATATTATAAATCATTTCAAGTTCACTCAAATTATAAAAACTGAGATTTATTAAAAAAAAAACTGAGATATGCATGCACTTGAAATACAGTAAAATTAACTCTTATTTCACGGAGAAATCTAACTCGGTTGAAAAGAGTGACTAAATTATTATAAATTTTTCTTACATGTCTTTGACTTTTAGGAATAAATTTTTTTTATCGGATTATTTCAAAATTAATTAAGGTGAGGCAATACTACCGGTAAAAAAAAAAGAAAAAAGTTGCAAGTCAATATACTTTTACTTTGTCTTTTGTTAATTGTTTCTTCAAGGTAACTGCAGTCATTCCGATGCTTTTGATATGTTGATTTCACGAACACAAACAAATTAGCAAGATTTGACAATGACGTAAACGAAACTTAATTAATCACTTTCACTATTAGCTGGAAAACAAAGTCCAATAATTGCGACATTACGAAGAATAACAAACTTAATATAATATGTCTTTGGGAATAGTTGCTCTTTTTTTTTTTGGGAGGTACTAGTTAAAATACTAGTGGTTGGAGAAGGGAGAAGCAAGAGAGAAAAGTGAGGTTGTGGTTGGAATTTTTCAACTAATAACAAAATTAATAAATTGATATTTGTTGATAAAAAAATATAAAAAAATTAGTTAAAATGCTAATATAGTATAGTGAATAAAATAATGCTAGAATAATATACACGCTTTTTCTGGTTTATAAAAAGCAAATCCACGTCTTCTATAAAGAGACCCTTTTTCTGTACAAGATAAATGCAAAATAAACAAGTGAAATGTATGAATGCATTAACTTATGACGAGGGAATGTGGATTGAGCATCAAATTCATTGGCAGATTTGTCCTACAAATCACTTGTTTACGTTGAGAATTTATTGGGAAGGTTAATGGAAGTTGCATCCATGATGATAGTGGTCTACATTTTAGATTTTGACAACTTAGACGTGGGTCATTATTGGGGTCAGAAAATTTCTTCTCTGAAAGGATCAACATTAGTCAAGCAAAAGGTACACTTTGCTACGTACATCTCTTTCAATTACATCGCTAAAACAATTTTTGTCATTCTTTAACGGATTAGCTTTATTGAAACCTATCACGAAAAATTCTAAACCGGACGATCCAAAAAAAAATAAGGACCACAAAAGCTTTTGTTCTTTGGTGTAACAAATTATTTAGACATCATCATTCTTGTTAACATTATGTGAATTGAAATTATTCCTTTATGAATAAACATTGACTGAAACTGAACAAATGTTTGCTCGAAGAAACGTGCCCGAATCAGAATGAAACAAAAGGAAAAAGAAGTTTGGGCATTGGGTACAATTAATGACTTACTGGTAAAAGCCAACAAAGAAGTGTAAGTAGTGTAGTTCCTTTTCCCTTTTCATTGCAACTTATTCATATAAACAAAATTGAAAACAACGTAAATTTTGTTCATTAGCTTCAATGATTCTCACTAAAGCTGCTGTAAGAAAATAATAGGATGGTTAAGATAAAACTAAAAAATAATTAACACGGGATACAAATATTCCCTTGGTTTATCTCAATTGTGTAAAAGAATATAAGTCAAACACCTTGGTTAGAATCTTCAAATCCTGCAAAAATAACAAAGACAAGAAAATTAGTGAAGTAAAACTTCTACTTGTTATTTCACAAAGTCATAGCATGAGTTAACTTCAGTTACAATATCTTCTTTTTTTGTTCTTGTTGAATCCGAGATGTCCTCTAGCCAAGTGTCGGAGACTAATCTCTTGAAGTAGTGTGATCTATATAAGAGACTAACCTGTTGTCATTCATGAGAGCTGAGAATAGATGTTGTATATTTTCTTAGATCCACATAGCCATTATTCTACCAATAAGGTTGTAAGCCGCAAATATCCATAGTTAACTCTGCAGCTGCAACAATAAGGTATGAAGAAGGTTTAGCAGTTATAAAAAACTTTCGTATCCCATTGCCCAGAGGCTCTTCGCTATGCGAAGGTATGGGGGAGGGATGTTGTACGCAGCCTTACCCTTGCATATGCAAAGAGACTGTTTCCGGATTCGAACCCATGACCAACAAGTCACCAAGGCACAACTTTAGCAGTTATAGATAGAAAAAATGCAGAGAAACTGAGGAAAGGAAAGAGGGGCAAAGGAAAACCTTGTTAGGGAGTGTGACAGTAACAGAATGTCTCAATCATCATTGTGGCTGGCAATGGCTCACTGTATAGCCTACCTAAAAGAGGAGGGGCCGCAAGTCAAGGATAGGATAAGACTTGCATGACATCTCAACTAGAAACTTTATTAGGAAGAACGACATGGTCAAATCCATTACTGTCAAGAAATCTTTGAAATATTTATAGCATCAACTTCTGCAGACTCAAATTAATAGCCAGGAATAGACAATAGAATTACTTCTTCCTTGAAATGGATCTTGGGGTTAGAAATATGTCTACTTATTTGGTGAAAGTAGGTACGGCTAGACCTAAACTATTTGGTCAATTAGCAATTAACTAACTAATTTTGATGACCAAGACCAGTTAGAAGTCCTGCGCATATTGGATCTTGGCCTTCATTGAATTTTGAAGTTGTAGGAAATACAATTAATGGCAAAGCCGAGTTTGGTTTGTTGTAAGATTCTAAAGGATGATTGAACAAGGCAGATGATATTTAATGGAGTTTTCTTGTTGAGGTGAATTACCTTGTGTGGTACACTGAGCTGTTTCAGTTCCCTCAAAATAGTCAAGTTGATCTCATGGAATAAGAATTATTGGCATTCATCAAAAGTAGTTCATATCAGTGTAGCTGTAACAATGTGAATGTGGAAACAACTCTACTACTTCAATCCTGGAACTGGCGCTTTTCTTTATTTGGTTACAGCTAACAGACTCAACCTCTGCCAAGAACATGCTATACACTGGCCGATGATCAGAAAACCTTGACTCCCCACGAACATATGATAATTGGTGAAGGCCCCTTCCATACCACAAGATACGATCACACCTTCATGAGTAGAGATTTGGTTTATTTACATAAATAATGATATAATTTTAAAATAATGATCCAGGATAATTCATTTGACAATAGTATCATTTACTTGCCCCACCCTCCATTTACATTTTCACTTCATTGATTCACACAAGAAGTTATTTGCAAGAAATAAGACTACCATGCTGGAGTTCTTCTCTTTTGTTTTGAGCGTCTGTCATCACCTGCATATCTGTCTGAATTGTTTGAATACTTATAAGTCGGAGGAAAATATATTTTCCCTTCATTCCATCCTTCAAAGACTCGACCTTGCCTCTGCTCTATACACAACTGAAAGCAAAATATATCAAATGTTCAGGTAAAACTTAGAAGCAATATGAGAAAGGAGCAAAGATTAATCAGAATTGCTTGTAAAGGGACAAAGAAGTAACATGCCTGATCATTCTCTAACAAAGTCTTCCAATCATGCATCTCAACAAGAGCTTTTGCTGCACGGTAAGAAAGGGCTATCCGATAATTTAAATCCCCCAGCCAAATTATTCGACTACACCAGTTAAACCAAAAGTTTAGTTCCTAACTAGGATACAAGTTAGCATTTAGTAGTGAACTTTATTTTATTTAAATTCACATTCTCCAACTATCAGATGCATGGTATAGATCAGATTCAGTAGAGAAGAGGGGCTTACTCATGTTCCAGAATTGTCTGAGGAGAATACTCATCACCGATGTCATGGACCGGGGGAAACCTTGTCTTTCTGAGAATTTCCATTACATCTGAATTTCTCCGTAACTCATCACCATCCTTTTGTCCAGATGTCAAATGACTACAAATGAAGCAAAAGCTTGTTTGGTGCAATGACATACTAATTGATATTGATCCCTGGAAAATCCAACAGAATGAAATGGTTTCCTTCCCTAGCTCATTATAAACTCCGCTATTGAAATAGATTGTCAAATATACCTTGTTTCCAAGATAGCCCATCAACCCTCTGCCAACACAAGACACTTTCATGTTGTGGACATCATCTCTTATATCACTCTTCACCCAAACAGTTAGAAATACCCCAACCATTTGCTTGCTAGCAACCAAGCTGTATCTAGAGTGTCCTGTCTGTCTATCACTGTCCTCCGTAGTGAAACAACCGCCATATGACATTGGTGAATATTGTGTTGTAATTGGAGAGCCACCAGTGCCGTTTTCTTCGTCTGAGGAACCCCACCGATAATTGGGGTCGTAGTCGCTCGTTCTGTGACCAAACATCACTCTATCACAGACACTGAGACGGCGCTCAAGGCAAGCTTGGGGCTTTATCATATCATTATCGATTCTCATACTACGGCTCAAGGATTGGAAGGATCTTCGTTGAAAGAAAGAAGTTGCCTTCTGCCTCATTGATCCTTCAAAATCAGCATCTAGCTCTACAATAGGATTAGGGAGGGGTGAAGGAGTGTGGCATCCGCCACTTGTTCCAGGAAGGCTGTTCAGGGTCCTTCTAATAAGGGCTAGCCATTTTCTTGCAGGACCATTGTCTTCTGTCCCCAAAACATTACCAGCATTAAGAGGTACAATTTCTTGAAATCTGAGGCCAAGAAAATGCAAAATTTTTCAGTGTGTGAACTTTTGCACAAGGAGATTGAACATTATATAGTCAATACTTTACCCAAGAACATAGATATCAGCGGGTGGAGATGTGTGAAGCCAATCTTCAAGGTTCAAATAACTTGGAGGTGACTTCCCTGCTACATTCCAAGTGGCAGCAAAGATTCTGTATCCAAAAGGGGGAAAAGAAGCTCAATAGAATAAAATCTCATAAATTTCATTGCAATAGTAACAGCTAGGATAATTAAGTGCAATACACAGCTACAAGAAGCATACCTATAGTTATACACATCTGTAACCTGAGCTTCATCAAGGTCATTCTTACCTCTTCGCATTCTGTCCGAGTACCATCTGCTTGATCTCTCTATGTATCAAAATAGAGATTAAACATCTGAGATTAGTAGAAAACAAAAGAATAGAAAAGGAAAAAAAAGAAACAAAAAGAAGAACAAATAGATTTCCAAAATTGGTCTAAATTTCTTTTGATCTTTTATATAGTAGAGGGATTTGGAATTATGTGGTCCTAAGAAATATGAAGGTAAAGAAGATACTGAACCTGATTTGCTTTTCCTGATGGTGCATGCCTCCCTTTCTGAGTAGTTGCTGCTACACTCTTCATCAACACCTGAAAAAGGAAAGCCATAAATAAAGTTAACAAAGCTGTGTGCTCTTTTCACGATCATTTTATCATCCTACTGAATCAAAACAAAAACAAAAACAAAAAAGCAGAATTATTTTTTATACCAAAAGGGTAGAATTAGAAACCATGGAACAAGAAAAACTACAAAGGGCAGATCTTGTGCTGCTACCCATTGAAACAGACAATAAAAAATTATATTTTAGTGCACACAGACAAATTAGTTGAACTAGAAGCAGAAAAAAAAAGCCCTTTTCGGGTTTAAAGAAAAAGTTAAGATTATTTCCTATTAGATAGCCCTAGAATGTAGATTACATCTAAGTGATGGGAAAAAAAATTGAAGAATCACCTTGGGAGAGAACATCATCTGCGTGAAAATCCTCAGCTTTGCTCTTGATATTGAACCACTTCTTGACCAATGATTTTGGCCAAGAAAGCTTGAACAAGAAAAACAGGGTAAGCAATGCCAATCCCAGAAAATCAAATGCAAATGAATTTTGAAGGATAGCTGGCATTTCTCAAACCTTGCTCTTCTTCGAGTTCTCATCTCTCATTGTTGAGACAAAAACTCACAACTTCATGCAGCTTTCTTTCTCTATTCACTGATAAGAAGGTTCTGAATTGACGTCACACTGTCTATTATTCCTTCTTTCAATCAAAGCTCCTTAGTACTTACTTTCATGAACGAACTGAGTGAGGAGTGAGTGTTAAGTTAGAAGACAATTTTATATCTCAAAACAGGACAACCTTAATTTCTGTTGTGTTTCATGTTTTGGTTTATGTCTCTTTATTCAAACAGATTAAAAAAAGGAGGGAAAAAATGGCTTAGGTGATGAAAGCAATGTGATGAGGCTGAAGGATATGTAGAAGTAAGAGATGGTTAAGTGCTGCCCCAGTTGTGAAATTTAAGGTTTTGAGGGTGAAGTGATGATGAGGAAGAAGAAGAAGGCAATGCAGAAGACATGAAGAGAGAGAGAGAGAGAGAGAGAGAGAGAGAGAAGCAGCAAATTTGAAGGGAGGCAAGTTTGTTTGGCTCTCTCTGGAGGCCTTTTACTTACAGCAAATCCAAGGCCTACCTCACCCACCCAACCTCACACACACAACCTCCAACTGACAACTATGGTTGCTTATATATATTGCTAATGCTCATATTCCTTAACACCCAAACACTGTCCAGTCACTTATTACATTAAAATATTCATTTCCAACCCAACATATATAACTTCCCACGGTTATCACATTATTATGGACTTCTTTTTTAAAACTTATTTGTCTAAAAAATTACTTCTTTTAATAAAATAAGTAATTTTATATATTTTTTAGTTTGTTTGCGTAAACTATTTTGGCTTAAAAGTTAATCTTTTTATTTATTTTAAAAAATAAATCTTATTTATTTCTTAAAAAATATTTCTATAAAATACTTATTTTAAAATTATTTTATTTAAACAAACTCACTTATATTCCCAAAAATATATGATCTCACATTTGATTTTTTTCATACAATTATAAAAGAGTATCGCAGTCCGTCATCATAATTTTTTAACTCTTTTGAAAAATTTACTAACACTCACAGGTAAGTTGTCCCCTTCCAACAATTTCCAACAATAATTTTTACATGTGCATCCGTCGAATTTGTAAGTGATCTATTCAAATTTGATTCTAAGATATAAAAGAGTATCTTTTTAAATTTGCGAGTAATTAATTTCTTAAATAGATTTTAGTATTTGAAAAATTGATCTCTAATACTCTAGATCGATTTACAAGAAAAAACTCATTTCGATCTGATTTTTTTTATTTTCCTTCTCATTTATAACAATTTTATAAATATAAATATTAACTATCATCAGTATGTATCACCACTTTAATCTCGCTATATGAGACATTATTTTAATTTTTTTATTTTATTAAATGTCATTTTAATATCTTTTTATTATATTTTGTTTACATAAAATGCTACATAAAATGTTTTTTCACAAAATAGAAAAAAAAGTATCATTGGGTAACTTAATCAATAATATTAAATTTGAGGCTTGGTTATATAGTTGTATTAAATACTCAAAATAAGAATTTTGCTTGTTTATATTAGTCCTATCTAGCTGGAATAGATTGTATGCGAAAAAAATAGAAAAAAAGTGATAAGTGTTTAAATTTTCAGAAACTATAATGAGGTTTACTTAAATAGTCCTTTTTTTTGTTGGAAAGGTTTACTTAAATACTCTTATTAACCAACTCTTATGCATAAGTCAGACATTAGATTACGAAAGAAAGTAGAGTAGTTTCACACATATTTGGTATCAAAGACAGGTAGTTGGGCCTCTGACAGTAAAGTTAGGTTTGATCTTAACATCTAAGCATTGGTGACCCATTTTACATTTGGCATGTAGGAAAAAACAGTTAAAGAAGAGAAAAGATAAAGAGGATGTGTGGAGGATTGCTTTCCTTTGTTGCTTCTTTAACTTCTCTCCTTGTTTTGGCATTGTCTTCGATACACACGACAAAAATCATTTATATTTTTGTCTTTGTCCACCGATTTTATTTCTTATTTTTAGGTTTATAAAACCCTATTGGGGTACAGGGGTGGGTTTGAATCTACCTGATTTGAGATAGTATCTTGTAAACAACGTGTATGTGGCATAGTTGAAGAGAATGTTTCACGTTTTAAGGAAAAGTGGAGAGTACTGCTTCTAATTCCAAGGCCACGCTATTTGTAATTTAGACATTTTATTTGATAAGTTTACCATGAGTGAATGTGAATATTTTTTTATGTATATAAATGAGATGTTTTTGTTTTATATCTCGTGCGTGCGTGTTGGGGTTGGTAAATTCAAAGAACTCATTGGTTCTACAAGCTACATAACACTATGTCTCCTTAAAAACTTCATTTATAACTTTTTGAAAGGAAATATTATTGAACAAATGAAACTTTGGCTGTTGTTTTTGTGTGAACCTTAGACTCATCATGTCCAAGAAGACAAAAGGCAATTTTTCCAAATAATGGATCTCGTATTGAGCACTTTTCATTTTGTACAAGCTCGCACTTGCACATGGATCAATGTGTGTATTATGCTTTGCATGAGGTGACGCATCGTTCATCAGCAAAATGCATGCTTATCTCTCTCCTTCACCTAAGTGAAACCATGCATCTATCTATAAAACCATAGTTAAGTTCTCTTTTCTCAATGACCTTTTGCATTTTTAATATCAATCAAGCTCTTAATTTGATGTTAATTAGAAACTTCAAATCATGAATTTATTTAAGAGAAGAGATTCAAATAACCCCAGTTCAATATCTTTGAGTTGGAATTTCAAATGAACCCAACATAGTGACCCACTAGCTTCAGTGAAGCTTCCACTACCACCATATATATAAGCCTTACCCCCAATAGTGCATAGGTTGTCAAGGCCAGTACATGTGGCAGTCCCAAAATACCCTGCTTTACTAACTATACGTGTCGTGTCCTGTCACCTTATATGATATGATTACACTATGAGAGAAATAAAATAGAAGAAATATTTAGTTTCTTCATGAATATGCATTTCTCCTCTCTTTTTAAAGTGAAACACTTCATTAATATGTAGAGTCTTTTTTTTTTCTTTTTCTAATTTAGGATCTGTTACTAAAATAAAAACAAGAAAACTAAATAAATAAAGAAGGAATACTGTAAGGGAACAAATGCTATAAGAATTCCAAAAATTTACCCAAATTATTCGTGTTTCCATTTTATCAGTAACTAATAATAGCTTGCGCGCGAGTTACCCTATAGGCTATAGCTATCCAGTCAAGCATAAAGATTCATATATATGAAATTAAAATTAAAATTCACAAATAATGGGATTTTTTTTTAAATCACATAACATTTTCAAGAAGTTATGCAACATTAAATTTTAATCATTTATATACAGCTGCATAACTTCAATTTATTTATGGGACATATGTAAGGTTGTTTGTCCTGCCTGTATTCTAATAATGTTGAGCGAAAACAGCATTGTTTTTTTCTTCATGTAAATCGTCTTAGGAATAATTCACCAAACACGAAGTTAGAAGTCAAACTTTTTCATTTGGCAAATTGGAGCTCATAAGCTATTATAAGGTTTAATGTTGGCTAAGAATCATATATATATCCGAATCCGACAGGTGAAAGGTCACCATTGCGCATTTTCTTCCTTTTTTTCTTTGTTCCTTTCATAATAGTGCCAATGATGCTTACAAGAAAGGCCAGTATCAAAATTAAATATGAATGGGCCCAATATATGGAATGCACAACTAAAGGGGATAGCGTTTACCCTACAATTTGAATCTTCTAAATTGCCTAGGGAAAGGTTGCTGCCTAATAGATACTACATTGTCAAGAAGATTGGGATTTATCATCCACAGGGGGCACCCTATTATTGGATTCAATAATGAAATATCTGTTGTCATTGATTAGGGTTTTGCATTCTCCCTCTCTGTTTATCATTTTCTACAACAAATTTACAAAACTATCAGTAGAGTACTGGAGTGTCCTCCCACTATATCTGCCACGTGATTGTCATATGCAAACAACTAAATGTTTAATCAGAAATGAAATTATTTACAACGAATCATCTTAGGATCATTCATGTTCCAAATACTATCCTTTTCACTTTCTAAATACATTCCCTTTTCTTTTAAGAATGATAAATTTTGCATTTTTTCATTCGTGGTTTTTTTTAATGAGTTATTAGAGGACAATAGAAACAATTATTTGATTTTTTACAAACAATTGAAATATTTATATGAAAAAATAGGTGATTGTGTAAAATAATTTTATATTATATTAAATCACAAATGATCATGTTTGTTAATTTTTATAATAATTACTTTAATTCAAAGTTATATTAACAATAATTTTTTATTAATTAATAATATAAAACTGTTATTATGAATGAAAAGTCTCTTATAAAATGAATGATGAGATTATAACTTGACAATCTCATTTTTTTACATGAAGGGATCCTTTCCAATGGAAACATTGTAAGAACTTGCAATGTAAATTATACAGAAAAGATTTTCACGACCTTTTTTTTTTCCTCCCTTAAATTACTTTGGTTGAGGTGCTTACATGCAACTTATTTTAGAAAATAGGTACTTAATTATATATTAACTTTTAAAGATTCTTTTACCAAGTTCATTCTGAATGAGTTAGAAAATTGGTTGAAAGATTAACGAGGCAGTCAAAGGATGCTCTTTAATTGTACTTTAACTAAAGTAAGTTAGATCTAGGATGATGGAACTAGGTTTCTTTCTATTTCTTTTGCTTTTGCAGCTTTGAAAAATCTCTTGTTATTATCGTACTTTCCTTTTCTCCCTCACCCCCTCATAGCCGTTTGATACATGAAGGTGTCAATTTGGGCTTCTGAATTTTTTTATTTTTTTATTTCTTTTGTCCTTTAGAATTTATTTTCATGTCATTTTCTTCACAATCTGGCAAAGGAGAGATGTAACTGGTACTGTTTGTACACTTGCACTTGGTGATATAGATAGATACTGATGTAAACATCATGGCTTTTACTTTCTCAACTACGTACATTTTTATATATACGTATGTCCTTACAGTACAAAGTATTAACGAGGATATGGGCTATGGACCACCACAAGAGTTAATACTTGGACATACCTAAATGTATTTTATTTCTATTTATTAAAAATGAATAAAGAAGCATGAATAAAACTTTCAAACTTGAGTATCAAAAAAGTGGTTCCAGACTATCAAAAGTGATTCCAAACTTGAGTATGCTAATAAAGGTATGGGATTTGATTTCCGACTTGTAAATGTCATTTTATTTTAAAATGAATTGATCTAATGAGAAATAATTAATTAAGTGTCAAATAAAAAATTTCAAATATTTCGAATTAGAAAAAAATAAAAAGTTTATCCAGCGGCTATCACGTTATTATTCCTCACTCATAAATTTTCTTTTCTAAGTCAATCAAAATTTGGACTTATTATTTCTCGATCAATCATAGGGGCCATTACTTGAACGGCCATATATATATAATTTGTATCCTTAAAATCTCAATGATTTATTTATATGAATAAATGGAAAGCAGACTGCAGTTGTTCAATTCTAATCATATTACAGGACACTTTTTTTTGGCACACGCATAAGATGGAACACTCACCATGTGTCAATTTAAGATTCTTTTTCTTTATTTAGTTGTATTCAAATGGTACGTGGACAAATCAACTTATGTGCACCTATTTAGATTAATCATAATGAATTACCAACAAGATTTTTGTAAGAGTTGCCTCACAAGACCAAAAACGTTAAGGCCGGGACTTGTTACAAAAGCCCATAACTCCACAGGGAGATTTGATGCTACCATAATACATAATTAATTAGTTATTTGTTCAGCTGAAATTGTAAAATAAGCTAAAATATTATTAAAAGATTCTTTTACAATTATTCACCTCTTTGTTTAGTAGAGAGAGAAAAATTGTAATTGAAAAAAAATTGTCAGAGCTCAACTTTTTCACTTCTATTCGATGTGAGACTTTACCTCACATTTATACTCCAACAATTTCATATAAAAAGTTCAAACTTTGATACTTTCCTTAAAAGATTTGAGCTCAATTCTATCCTAATCAACATACAAGTTTACTTAATTGCTTTAAATTAAAAGTTTGATCAACACAACATATCCTCTCTTTTTATTGTAAAATTACAGCAATAGTAATTTTAGGAGTTAGGAAGACCCAAAAAAAGGTGCATATATAGTCGTTGGTGTTGGAAGAAGAAACAGCATTGTGCAGAGTAAATGGAATACCAGAATGGGCCCAACATTATTCAAGTGATAAAGCAGAACAATGCAGAGAAGCAAGCAGGGAATGTATACTATACCTTTTGGACCCTTACATAGGAGGCGACAGGGAAACCTCAGCATGAACCTGTACAACAAGATCATATGACATATGCTTTCCCAAACTCACCTTAACAATACATATCAGCATTGGTGCTGTTAAGAGTTACATAAATAAATGACTTGCAGTTTGTATGAAAAGATTAAAAAAAAATTAATTAAGGCTGTTTGTTGTGTTGACTTTGTAAGGCTGATATTGATTGTGATGTTGATGTGAAGCTTTTTACCTTAGGGTAGAAAAAATGAGAGAGGGTTTTTCCACCTAAACAGTTATTGTTATTTATGGTTGAGTAACTTAAGACCATTTCATTTCCTCGTTTTCATAGAACTAGGCAAAAGATATTATTTTCTCTGTTTGCCATGCATGCTTTACCTTATATCATTTGCCATGCTTTTTGCATCACTGTCTTTAATTCCTGCCAGACCAAACCCACGCATGCAACCCTTTCATGCATGTTGGATCATCACATTCACATCATCACTAATTAATTTATACTGGTTCAAGGTACATTTTGGCTACTGTGTAGACAACATGATTGTTTCTCCTATCAGAAAATTTCACAAATGTATTCTTTACTTTTCAAGATTTATTATGATTCATTGCTGATGATATTACAAATTACACACCTAGGGGAGCTAGCTAGGAAAACGACATGGTAATGCATGAGAGTAAAACCGTGACCTGATTTGGAAAGTGAGCTTTAGGTAAAAATATTTCACTCATCTAAGATTGCTATAAAGAAAGCTTCTTTAATTTATTTTTCTTTTCTTTTTTTGGATCTTTGCTTTATCCTGTCAGTCAACAGACAAAAGAATGCACAATCTTGGCATGCAAAACAGTGCTCTCAAGCTTATAGTTATCCATGATGTTCGTGACTGTTCATATTTAACTTGTTCAACTTTTTTTCCTTTTTTACTTTTCTTCGTGAGTACCATTTTAGTTTTGTTTTATGTTTTCAATATCTGTGTATTGTTCATACAGCATATAATATATAATTTGGTAACATAGCATTCCCCAACCATCAGCTTAAACCACAGAACAATCTCAATAGAAGGCTGATCATAATTTGAATATGATAACATATCATGATTTAATTTCTATATCTTGTGTCATTAATCTTTTCACTCCACACACAGCATCTGTTGGCAAACCAGCTTCACACCCTCCTTCCATCCTTAGCTCTCACTGTTTTTGGACCCGACAGCACGGTTTGGTCTTTCAGCCTTACACTATGTGGAAAAATTCTTGGGTGAGACATATGGTACACATTGGTACATTCTTTTGGTACAACAGCATTGGTCTTCAAAATGAATATGCATAATTTAAACTTTCCTAACATGTTAAAACAAGTTTGAATTCATGAAAAGTAAACTCTATTTCTTTCTCGAGTAAGCTGGATGCAATATTCTACTACTTATGTAAGACCCTAAATTAAAAATGTGAAGCCTTTAGTCAATTTTAACTAGTTCGGTGCATAAATTATATTGTACACCATATATGCAGCAGAACTTAACTACTATTTTATAAGCATTAATTTAACATATAACATATTGCTTGCCTCAATCAAGGAAGGATGCAGATTGATTATCAATGTTATTTAAATGGAACTAGACATCTCTTTCATTTCATGCAGTGGGCACAACTTGGGAAGGAAATTTTCACAATATATTTTGAGAATGTGAACTTGTGTTTAAACTAAATCAAACTAATATATACTATTTTTATCATATCATTAGTTAAATGTGGAATCTCTTGCATATTTCTGTCACACTGAGAATTAAATTAATATCTTCAACCTAAACTATGCAAAACTAAATATTCGTAGGTAATTTGATAAGGACCTGATAACGGGTAACTCGATAGTCCAACAATAATCGTTGAGATCAATTCAGATATTATTTTAGAATTTGAGCTTATAAGCCTATAACTCAAACTCAAAAATTAACTTATGAGTAAGAGTTACCTTCATTAATATACATCATTTTAATCTCCAACGCAACTAAAATTATACTTTTGGGCATCAAAGTTTAGAGGCAGAAGTTCACTTTCTTCGGTGGCATATTCAATGTTTTAAATACGCCACCCTCGAATTAGATAGGTTGGTAATAAGTTTGGTGGATATTGTTTATACTTTATACTTTATATGCTTGAATGGACAGTGTTCAAATATATAGTTGCTAAATTGTAGTTGTCCATTTATCAGTGTTAATTTGTAGTTATTCCTATAGTTGTGCGCTGTACTGCAACTCATCTGCGTTCATTAAACTCATGGATTTTCTCTCAAATCTTTTACACTACAAAAATGTGCACACAACAACAACAATTAATAACGATAACTTGGATACGACAATATCTCTCTTTTTACCTCAATATTATGAGGAAAATAATACTGAGCAAAAATATAATCCACAATGTCCCTCTTTCGTCCTCTTTTGTTACATCACAAGTTGTGAAATGTGAAATTAAGTAGTACTTTTTTATGCAAAATGGTTATTCCTTCGTGTGGCTGGCTTGTTCAGTGTGGAATAGTGGATGACCACTGCTTTGATATGAATTGCCAAATGCATCAGCATATATCCGATCCAAATATATGTCAAGAGCATACCCAATGGAGCAAAATAATAGTATTTGGTCCAATTTTACAATTTTTTTTTGGCAACCATTTTTACAATCTGACTCAACAAGCGTGAACTCTTTGCGTAAGTTTCCGTCTCATGGGACTGTTTGTAAGCTAAGTGCAGGCATTCACTCAAAAAGAAGGCTTGGAGCTGTGTTACTATGCATATCACAGCTCAAAGTCTTCTCTTTTTTGCATAATTTTTTGGGGTTTAATTATCAATTTAATCTATGTAATTACAACTTCCCATTTTAATCTCTATAGATTAAAACATCTTATTTTGATCCTGTAGTAGTTATTTTTTTTTATCTTTTGATTCTTGCCATCTAAAGTCATCTAGATTAAATGAGTCACGTCATAGTTTGTTTATTAGCATTTTTGTTTAAGTATTAACTTGGCCATAACGCTGGGTTAATCTTTTAAGATTAAAATTTAAAAATGAAAATATTGCACGTAAAAAAATAAGGAACAAAACAGACAAAAAGATAGGAGACCATGAGTGTTCAGCTCGTGAGTCTCCAGTCAACATGATTTTTGGTTGGGAAAATGTTTAAGATACTAATAATCCTAAATTCTGTTATAATAAACATAACAATTACTAAAATTCTGCATAAGTTGCCATGTTCTTTTTTTTTTTTTTTTTTCAAAATCGACGAGAAGGAGAACACGCATCTTTCTCTTGATCACAAATTGCGATTTTCAGGTTGTTAGCTCCAAGGGCAAAGCATATTCCAAGTTGCATTGACCAATATTTCATAATGGATATCTTGGCTAATTAGCCAAATCATATCATATATATTTATTGCCAATCTTAGTCAGAAGCAACTTGATCCAGTGCAGCTGCCAGCCTTCTTGACAAGTAAATTAGATTGATTGACTACTAGACAGTGTCCTGTATATCTTCCTAATAGTATCTGGAGTCGTTCTGCAACAGCCACCTACACAGGAAGCTCCTAACTCACCATTTATTTACATATGAGATAAAATCTTCATCTGTAACACCAGTATTTTGCTGAAAACACAACAGTATACATAACTCAAGAAATATCCCACAATATTTTCTTTAAAATGATTGAATCTCTAAGAAACTATCTCCATGCTATATGTGGTTTTTCTCAAAGATAAGGATGTGTACAATATGAAGTACTTATCAACTTTAACCAACCATCAAGTTCATAACTTGAAAAATACAATAAACTAGATAAACATAGCTTAAAACAGGAACATAACTTAAGGAATTAAAGGTTAGGTTAAGCGTATACTTTTAATTTTCTGAATTCATGTCCATGTGGGTTCCATTAATTTCTTATGATATTATGTTACATGCATTGTTTGCTATTGTGTTCCAAGAAATATAGAAAATTGCACAGGCTGAATACGATTAAATAATCACTAATCTCTCTTGACTATGTCCAACACATGAGTGCAGACATTAATTTCAAGATCACTACATATCTATTAACTTTCCATCATGTAAGGTTAAATGAGAAATCAGCCCAAAATTTGGAATAAAATTCAGAAAGATCGTCTTAATATTTTTCCTGTATTGGCCCCTATAATTTTATTTTTTAGTCCATGATGTTATTGTTTCAGTTCCTATAAAATTGTAAAGTTTTGATGAGTCCTTATATTAAAATTTCATTTTAGTCCTGCAATTTAGGAAACATTTGGCTATTTTCTAATCTCTATTAACACCATGTCATCACTAACCAGGACAGGGATCCAAATGAAACAAAAACATTTTATAAGGACCAAAACAGGAAAAAAAAATTAAGAGGACCAAAAAGAAAACAACCCTATAAATATTATAGGGGCTAAAAAACTATTTAAGTCTTTCCTTAAAATCTTTAGATGTACTTGTATACAATTATTAATAAAAGGATGTGAAATCTGTCATTACTTGATTCAAGCAGAATAATTTCCAAAATCCAATTTTCCAATGCATAGTGGTTCATTTTTTATATGATAATTTAGATACTTACATTCTATAATAGACCTTTCTTCAATTTTAAAGACAAAGTAGGCCTGCCTATCCTTTAAATTGTAATAGTAAAACCACATGAAATAAACTTACCACCCACTCCTTTAGGTCAGCATCGTAAGTTTCCCCACTGTTTGGATATATAACAATTGGTTTTGTAGTCACCTGAAGATATCATATGTGAATCAAGAATAAGTATTTCACAAAGACAAGTCCCATAACTATAATAATAATATAATAGCTTATTAACACTGACACATTTCTTACATGAAAGTAACACAAAAAAACAAGGGAAAATGACACTATCAACATTTCTAGAGACAAATAGTTTCACATTAATGTGAAAACTGTATCAGGGTATAGGTTAAGTACTTTACTCAGAGAAGTTTCCATTCATATAAGCCATCTTCATAAAAAAATAAAAAATAGTTGAAAGCTATTTTTACAATATCATGCAACTCTTGAACGGTTGAACCTATACAGACTTATCAAAATAAGCCATTTAACTCCATGAGTATTCATTATTCACCCTAATGTACATGACTAACAGATATATATAAGCCATTTTCCATGTGCATTTATTATTCACCCTAATGTACATGACTTATCAAAATGAAAACAACTTGGCAACGTGAATACTAACACTTTTAGAACTGAAACAGCAGTACTAATAATGACCTAAAAGAATAGGAGAGGTTATTAAAAACAAAAAAAGAATTTATGATGTGTAAAAAAATACGTTCAATAATTAGCCTACACACAACATATTTGATTGGAAACGAGAGAACCTAAGCTTTACCCTCTTAAGCAAAACAATTAGACCATGTATAAATCTTGGTGGGGTACAGTAGATTCCAACAGCGACAACTTTATTACCTGATTCAGCAATAGAGCCACATTCCATTAAAGAATCACCACTAACAACATTAACTCCATGAGTTAAAAGAAAACCATGCTGGAATCTTTATGTCCTCTTCTTCCAGAAGCTGAGCAAAAGCCTGCTTAGTCAATATAGTTAGATAAATTCGGGAGTCGAGACAAAAAAATGAACATTGCAAGTGAAGGCTTACAAATTTAATTGTCCAATACTAATATTTAGCTTTAGATAACTATTATTTTGTACCTGTTCCGGGATTTTAATTGATCATATATGCTTGAGTGAGTTACTCATTATAGTTGCTTTACTAGTGATTTTACCCTTTCACAAAAGCAATGGAAACTCCAGGATCGAAAAATTAATGCTTTGTAGTGGTCTAGGGAAGCAAGGCAAAATTTGGGCCAAATTTTGTTGAAAACTTCTTCACTCAAAGAAAACATCCATCAAAAGTTTATGTGATTCACATTTCATGGTAACATGGAACAAAAGCACATCAACCAAAATGAATTATACAAATATAACAGAATTTCTTCAATCATCAAGGATTTGATTTCCGTTCATTATCTAGATTTTAAGGTTATTGCACAAGAAATAAGAATGTCATTAGATAGCCTCGATTATAAGCAAAACAAGTTCCTTTGACTGAATTACCCTTCCTTAAAATATTCAAAATATTATTATGATTTTATTAATCTTCTCTCACTCATAAATATTAATTAAGGGTAAAGTTAGAAAAAAAATTATGATTCAATAATTTTTAAAAGACGGATGACACTTTTTACAGAGATAAAAAAGAACCATGGGGATAGATTTTAGCATTTGGCTGTCCAAAGCTTTAGGATACCTCAGCTTCAAGCTTATTGGACACTGTTTCAAATGCAAGCAGGTCAGCACTTGAATCTGCTAAAATTTGAACTCTTCTCCGAATTTCCACCGTGATAGCATCACCATAATCCCCACTGTTAGAAACAAAATATCAAGAAATGTGACACTAAAAAATATATAATATCTATCAGTGCTGAGAACAGCAGCAAAACTTTATCAAACCCCAACCTTTCTAAAATGTAAACGATCCTATGCAGGAAAAAGCTTAAATAGGTAAAAGCACAAGATGGACCTTGAAATTCATTTCATACAACTTTCTGATACCATTCCCTTTAAGAACAAGAAAGATTTGTACAAAAATAACCAATGCAAAGCTAAATACACGACCTGGGAAGCACAACATTTAATAATCATGGATATCATCTTGATTGTTAGTCAATAAATGGGCTACATAATAGATACAAGAAAACAAAAATCACAAACAATGCTAAGACTCAGTTTCGATAAATTTCTCCATAAGAACTTATATAAGAAAAGAAAATAAAAAGATAAAATGAATTGAACCTCTCTCAATATACTAAAATCAACTTATACACTTTAGCATTTGGAGAAATTAGATGCTAACACTTCCACAAAAGTTAAGTACATAAGTTGATTTTAGCATGTAGAGAGAAGTTCAATTCATTTTACTACCTTATGTTCATTTCCTATACTAGTGTTTACAAAAAAGGGTTTTTTTTTTTATCCAAACAGAGTCTAAATACTAAATCTTAATCATTTGATTCATTTCACCTGTACCCTGATCCATCGGCCAAATAAGCTCCATAGCTCCCCACCAATGCTGCAACCAGGATAGGCCGTTGCTTGAGGATTCTACCATCATCCTCCCCATCACCCGAACAGCATCCAGCACAATTTTTATCGTAAACTTCACGTGCCTCGAATGCAATTTCGGCACTCCTCTTGAGCAAGGCTTCACTCTCTTCATCAGAATAACCTTTGGCTTTAAAGCCTTGAATGGTGGCCTTTGCACAAACAACACAACTACCTCCACTTCAGCATTAGCAAGAAATTAACAAAAGAAATAAGACACTGTTCAACAACCAAACAAACTCACTTGGTAAGATGCTGTGATTATAATGTCTGCACCATTTTCCAGGTAATCAAGGTGCACCTGCTCCACTTAGTCACTCAATCATTACTTTGATTTTCAATTGCAAAAAAGAAAAAGAAAACAAACACATCATTCAATTAAGCTGAAAATATTAACATTGCAAGAACTGTTTAACAATTATATAAGCAAAAAAAAAAAAAATCAGGCTCGTCGAACTCGAAATGGCTAACATTGTGATGAAATGAAATCACAGAAATTTATTTGTTAAAGAGAAAATAGAACAAAAAATTGAGAGTCGAAACGGTGCGTTTGAATCGCGCGAAAAGGAACGAGAGTGTACCTGGCGAATCAGGTGAGGGGAGGAAAACAGGCATTTGGCGCTCCATAGGGGATCGTTGAGGTCGTCGCCATGGCGCTCCAGCTCCGTCGCGAGACCGCCGTCGATGACGGCGGAGCCGCCGGTTTCACGGAGCAAATCTGTTATCAACGACGACATTTTTACGCCGGAAAGAGGAACTGGAATTCCCGCATTTTTGGATTTATACCTTTATCTTCGAATTAAGGCCCAGCCCAATCTCTATATGGATACGTCATGGCCCAATCTCGCGCCTATAAGGCTATATATAACAATTAGTGATTTTCTTCCTGCACCAGCCACTTTTCTTCTACACCCAGCATGTTTTTTTATAATTTCAACATTACCCTTACATATAGCCTATATAGATTGACAATCCGTATGGGTCTCGAACCTGTGACTTTCAGGTTATTAGCACGATGCTCTAACCAACTAAGCCAATAGGTCAATTACGTTAAAAAATAATTAACGTCATTATATATAATACTAAAATTCCCAAAAAATGGATTTAAGATTCAACCACCCATTTTTTTAATCTTAAATCCTATTTTTGAGCTACTTAGAGACATTTTTTGGGAAAATGAGTTGACCAAATCCCCTTTGGGAATTTGCCAAGGGATTCTTCATTCAATTTCGAGCATTTTGACATATTATGGGCCTCAAACGGACATTCCTATCAAAAGTTATATGCGTTTGAAGTTAAAATTTTTTTTTTCCGTAAAAAGCATTTCGTCAGTACGAGTGGCGGGACCCGCCACGTGGCCGCCACGTGGACAGCAACTCGCCAACTCCACTGGCGAGTCCACCAGGCGCTGCCACGTGTCCAACTCGCCAACCCCACTGGCGAGTCCCCTTCAAAAACAGACCCCCCCCCTGGAAAAAGTTTCAAAACAGCCCCATTTTGGGAATTAGTTTCTAAAACTAACCTAGTTTGAGAAATTTGCCGATAGTAGGACTGATAATATCTTGAGCTTTGGCTTTTTAGCATGCATCTCCGAACTCCGATGATGAAATGGGGACACCACAAAGTAACGTACGTACAGTGTGCGGTGTGCTATCTATCTATCTCTCTCTTGATTCGCATAAAGTCAAAATATTTAGCAGCTTAACTTGGTATTTATATTCGTTTGAGCCAGACATGGAGGAACGTGGGACCATCACAGGTACCCATTCTACAGTATCTTGTGTTGGATTCAAGGGCATTCCAATTCCTAATAGCAGCTTCTCAAGCCTCATTGTTTTGTTTCACATACATACTAAACGGAGTTATGTGAAACAACAATTGTTGTCTATTGGAACGCGTCTCTTACTTTAGATCAAAGTTTCTAGGATGTTCATAGTACATCATCATTCGTGAATCTAAATTGATTCGAATAATTTCAATTGGATCATTTATGTATTAGCTGAATTAATTTGATTAAAATTGTTCATGTATAGATTGAATCACATGTTTAGATTTATAGATTCGATTGGAACCGAATCAATCACAATTTTTAGAGCAATTTGGTTTAACCTTAAATATTGTTAATATTAGGACGGTAAGTGTTTGAATTACTAATGTTAGAACCTCTTGAAATATTACTTTTAGGTATATTGTTATTTGTTTCACTTTTTTTTCATATTTATTTTCTCTGTCATGTTTATAATATTAATGGATCATATTTTGTTTATTTTTTTTCAGCAAATTTAGTTGCAACAAATCTGATTGTAGTAAAGCTTACTGTAAGAAAGTAGTTTATAAAAAATAATTATGATTCAAACTATAATAAATTCAATGAAAAATATTTTATTTTAATTTGTATTAGTTTATTTTAGAATATTATGTTGATGATATTAAATGAATCAAATTTATTAGTTTTAGACATTTGATAATATTGTGTTAATTGTATTGAATATTTGAATGAATCATAATATAAAATAATAATTCTAAGAAAAAAAGATCAAATTTAAATGAATAACCTGTTAGTACGAACCAAACAAAATGATTCATGAATAAATTAGGTTGGATTAAGTTTAAAAAAATTATAATAAATTTGACTAAAACTGACTCAAACCGATACATAAACAGTCTTAAAAATTCTAACTATTCGTTTATTCATCTGATTAATTATCAAACACACATTAAGGTACACTTACATGTAAGGAGCGGTAATTTATTATCAGAATTATGCACATTATCATGTCTAAATTAACTAGTATAAGATTATTCTAATTTTAACAAGTAACATTGAGTTTATCCTTCGCCACATAGGTGTGGAAGAACTTTGTTTCACACCATGATAATGAATTTATCCAGGTTTAATTATATATTTTAAGATTCAATTTTATCCTTTAATTATTAAAAAATTAAAATTGATCCCTCCATTATTTAAAACACAACAATTTCGTCCTTTCATTAATTTTGTAGAGTTGACTATTATCAACCTTTTTCTCTTCTTTTTCCAACCCTCTACCTTCACTCAAAACTCCAAAGGACACCACCTCGAGCATCGCACATTGCCATGTCACGCACTGCCCCGCCGAGCACCACCCACGTCATGCACTGCCACATCCACCACCCCCGAAACCACCAACCTCCACACCCAACCCAAACAAGCACCGTTGTGTCACCACCAACCTCCACGGATCACCCTCAGCCCAAACGCACCTGCGCGCGCCACCACCAACCTCTACAAACCAGATCCACAGCCACCACCCAGATCTGAAAATGAGAGTGGCTCTAGCAACGAAGGACAGCGAAACCCTGACGATGAAGGGCGACAATGACGGCGAAGCCCAGATTTGTGTTGTGGTGATCCATTGATTTTTTGTTAAGTTATAATAATTAAACTGGGGCTATAAATAGCCACTTTCTTAAAAAAATATATTATTTTATTAGATTATTTTGAAAATAAATAATAAATATAGTGGTAATTTTTAGGTGTCATTATAAGCTAATTTAAACAATCACAATTTACAATTTAACTGTAACCATTATCCTTGAAGGAAAAAGGTAAAATTGAAATATTTTAAATGATTGAGAGATGAAATTAAATATTTTAATAATTAAAAAGTTAAATTAAATCTTAAAATATAATTAAAGGATCAATTATATAATTAAATTTTTATCTAATCCGAATAAGATTTTCTATCATGGAAGATTAAGAAAGAATTACACCAGTAAAGCTCAAATGTACTCATCTCACTTAGAAATATAATTCCCTATTATTAGTAATAGCTAGTGAGTTTTAAACTTTTATGTATCGTTTAGGCTGAGGATTTTTTTTTTTCCTGTTTTAAGTTCTTTTCTATTTCATTTATAATTTAAAAGTATTATAGTTGACAATCATAACAATTAAAGAGAGACAGTTAGATCTGCGATTTGACGTTAAAGCCTTTATGATGAAATGACCCAACGAGGAACCAAATTTTCCACATTATAATTACTTTGCCGTCATTAGCGCCTCATCTCCCCCCAGTCCCCATTAATCCATTATTGAGGTCACACTTGGGTTACGCTTTCTAAATTATTTTTGTCTTTAGAATTCAAATTGTGATAAGAAATAATTCAATTATGATTTTATCAAACATATAGAAAACACTCAGTTTATGTTTCTAAACTAAGAAGAGCGTATTGAATTGAGATTTGAATGACTATAGAAACCTAAAAAAGTCTTGTACATCTTCCTCTCAAAGTCATATATTCTAATTCATAATATATGGGTAAATAATGATAATAACTTGTTTATAATTGAAGCAAGTACGTAATAGTAGATTCTACAATTGATAATTATGCAGCTTTTGGAGCAACGGTTCCATTACCATCGAAGTGGGAATTGAAAAAAATAACAATAATGTCGGCTTTCTCTCTATTTATTTCTGTGTTTTTCTGGGTGCATGTTTTACCATGCATACTTTTGCTGTAGTTACAGTAAGCCTTAGAAAAGAACCAGAAATGCCAGTTGTTGGATCTACTATCTACTTTTATAAAGTGGAGAATCCCTTTTCTCTTTTGCTAGCTAGCTAGACCATTCAGATCTTAGTATCACACCGGTTGTACCGCGAGCTCATCCATCCTCATCATGTCATGTTCGAGTGATTAAAAATGTTAAGCACAAAAAAGTATGAAAGATTTTGAAATTAAATTGTATAGTTTATTTTAATTATTTAGTTACGTTTTACCATATATTTATTTAAAGTACTTATTTAAATTTAATACACATACACATATCAAACATTGTGTTATGAATGTAAAAAAAAAACATCATAATACAATCAATCTAGTGTTAACTTTGGTAAGTATCCGTTCGGTAGAGTGAAAAGAAAATAAATTGAGATAACAATTTTAAACTAAAATAAAATATAAAAGTTTGAATCTCACATTATTTTACGTTTTTTTTTCTTTCGTTTTCACTCTCTTTCTAAGGCCTAAATGCTCATGATTTTTTGATTGACCCGATGTTTGAAAGTTTAGTTTGGTAGTGTCATTATATGGATTAAGCTTATCCTAATCCATATCTGTTAGTTATTATTATAACACTAGTGTGTATAGAGAATTAAAGATTGTTATATTTCTAGGTATAGTAAAAGGATGGAGCAATGCGGGGATGGTCTGAGTAAGAGGTGAGCTTAAAAAAATGTGAATAAGAGCAAATGCCCTGTTTGTTTAGGGTGTTTTTAGTGCGGCTTCATGCCCTTCATTTTATCAAACATTGCAAGGCTTGCAGTCTAATTGTCTAAACCTTATGCATTTTGTCTTGTGGCTAATCTTCTACCATATCGCATGCTTAAGGTTAGTTGTATTACTAGTTCAATGTTTTAGATTATCCAAAAAATGATTTTTTTAAGACTATTCATTTAAATATTTAATTCACCAAGTCACATGGGTTATCCTTAGTTGATAAATACTAAATAACATATTTTTAAAAGCATCGTATAATTCATAAAATTAATTTAAGCACTCACTTTAATAATATTAACATTGGATTGAATTTTTGTTTAAAATACTTAAATCTATATAAAATTTAAGACCTATAAAATTATAATAAACAACTCATATAAACAATTCTGCTTCATAAATTCTCTGAGTCAACTGTTGAGTTAATTTGTCAAAAGATCTAATTTTTCTAAAATAAAGGAGATTCATAAACTTTAAATAGTTGCATGTATATTGATGATGTGAAAGTGTGATACAATGATAGTGGACCCAATATTTGATTTCACACATTAATTAATTGGTGAAATGGTATTATAACATATAAGTGAAAGAACAATTTTTATTCCATAAGTTTGTTTTATGATTGAATTAGATTTAAATTTAATAACAAAGTGATATTAGATCTAGCTAGCTTCGTAATTAATTGTTATTAGACATACTAATTCACTTGTTTATTAGGTTGATATTGGACAACTCACAAATGTCTCTTGTACATTTTACTTTTAACATGTTTAATTCTAGACGTGAGGGAGTTAGAAATTTCATATTGACTAATTATGTCCAAAATAACATGTAATTAACGTGTGCTGGTCTTGTTGACGTTGTAACATGTTATCATGATGATAAGCATCTAAATGTAACCACACCCATAAATTAATAATCAAAACATTATCTTAGTACCATGGGCAGATTTTTCAAAAAAAAAAAAAGTAGAACAGTCACTACATCCTATACAAGGCGCAAAGCAGCATACAAACTTGAGGTGAAGTTAGAAAGACCGTGAATCCGTGATTATTATATGGTCTACGCGTGCCGTTGAGCTCACAAGCACACATGCGCACTTCATGCCATAAGATATAGTAAAGCAAAACCTTTATAAGTTAATAAATAGAATTGGAATCACAAACTTTTATAGAGGAGTTTATGATTATATAACTTTAAAAATTAACCTATAGCACATGGATCGGAAGATCATACTCAGATTTTATGATTATAAATCAGACCAAACTTAAGTTTACCAAAGCCTAATTTGACGTGACCGATTTTTATCCCTAAACAAAGCCAACAAGCTTAGCCCGTGTGGGAAGTGAAAGCTACGTACCCTTATTCACTGTCGTAAAAGTTGCGATTATGGGTTTGCTATTCCCTACAGAGCAAGAAATAAATATTCTCCTCTCCACTCTGATTTATAGGGTTTTTTTGGAGGCATATATTATGGGTTGGTCGCTAAGGCTTCATTAATTGGGTCTAAAAGTTTGTGGGATAGAGGTCATGGGTGGCATAGTTTGGGACTAGTTAAGGTCATTCTGTGAAGGAGGTATGGTTGTTGCAAAAGGAAGGATGCTGATATATGGTGGTTGAAGTTTTAAAATTAGATGAACTTGTAAAGGTGATATGATAAATTAAAATACGTTAACAAATTAACAAAATAAAAAAAGTCAAATGTGCGGCTTGTGACATTTACATTATTAATGTCCAATTGACGATTAGGAAGCGAAACTGTAATATCTATCGATTATATAAGAAAGTTTAATGTATTTTTTTGAATCAAAGTGTATTTATTATGAATTTTATTGTTTTCTTCTCTTTAATTCTCCCAAAAAAAAGATCTTCAGCCCACTACCTCAACGACAAAACTAAACCATTTAAATTTGAAACAAAACGTATTTATGTTTAGAGTATATATATTATTTTGTCACGACAAACTCGTGTAATTCTCGTAATGGGACAAAGGAATTTGCTGGGGCGGCGTGATGACATGAGCGATGTTGCAAGTTCGCCGTCCCTAGCATGTCGACCACACTTGTCATTTTCTCCCTTTACACCTCCTTCACTTACCTTGTTATTCTATATTTATATACCACTTTTTATTCAACTAATCTATTTTTTTTAATTTTTTAAAGCATATTTTGTTTAATTTATCAAATTAGAATAATTTCTGAATATTTTATTAATGGGTTACAAGTTACAACCTTCTTTTTATTTTACACTTTTATAACTATTAGAATAGTACGTGCTATGCAATTGTTAAGAATCACTATTATTAATAGTTATAAATTATTTGACTATAAAATTATAACAATTTTATCATTTTAAAATTAAATTGTTTTTAATAATTTTTAAATTACACTAAATTAGTGATTTTAAAAATACATTATCCCGTATTGGTAAAAAAAAGGGGTTATCTGCTTTAGTTTTGTTTGAAAAAATTATGATTTAAAGTTTTGCTTTCAAATTAAAAAATTATTAATAATTATATCTAGTTCATAAAAATACGTAAGAAAGATTAAGAATATTATTAAAAAAATTATATTATTTGTTAAATAATATGTTGTAAGTCTTGACGATATATAATTAGATAATACTAGAAAACTCTCCACAATGCACATACTATTTGTTCATATTAAACTACATTTTTTTTAAAGCAAAACCACTTATATCAATTCAATCAAAATCAAGGATTCCAAGTTAGAATATAATTATAAAAAAAAAAACTAGGCTATAAGCGAGAGAGTAATTGACGAATATATGAATTAAGTTAAAAATATCCTGTATGATCAAATCACCGCGTATTTTTTTTTTCATATTGTCTATAAAAACAGTAATTGACGAATATATAATTTGTTACACAAGTGACATTAGTTATTAAAAAGGAAGGGTTGAAATAAGATATAAAAATTATTTCTCAATTAAAATTTTCACTCTCTCTTTTTAGATTAACAATTCACTATTCAAAATAAACTTATTTAAAGCAAAAGATAAATAGTAATAAATAAAGAAGTTTAAGGAAGAGAAACCCGCGTGAGATTTCCATAAAATATCTTTTACAAAGTTTGAACAACACATGGATAACCCTTCCTTTGTGTTCAGAAATCCTTCCAACGTAAGAGATGGAGGGTCTCTTAAACAATTTCCTTTGAATAAGAGGAAAAAGTTTCTCTCTTTAAGATAAGGATATTACAATTCAAGATCAATCAAGATGTTTTATTAAATATGCAAGGGTTTGACCAAAGAATCTTTTCGAGATTATAAGACATTTCAGTTCAGAAAAAATTCTATTGGAATTTCGTGTCCTAAGTCACCTATTTATAGGCCTTTGATGACCATTCAAAAATCTTTTGATGAGATGTAATTCTTTGAGAGTTATTTTCTAGAGAGTTGTGATTCTTTGGGAATTATTTTCTGAATTTTTGATTTGAATCAAATTTGAGAAGCGCTTATATTTGGTATCATGAAAACTTCATATCATATATGTTTTTACGTCATCTAAGCTATATTTTTTATTTATAAAAAAAACTTATTTAAGTAATAAAAATTCAGAGTTCAAATTTCCTTCTTAAGATCATGAAAATAGTAATTTATTACCTTCCATGAAAATAATCCAAATTACTTGTGAGTTTGACTTGTGAAGCTATGAAGGGCTCAAGGCAGTTAAATAATAGTATAATTGTCACTATACAAAAAATATTTATGGGAGCAAAAGTGAGTAAAAACAGAAAAGTAAGTAATAACGTATTTTTATGGATTTTAAATGTGGGAGCGTATGACTTTTGTTTGGTACAACCATTGCTTTATAGCAGAAAATAATAATAGTGTTGCTTTTTTCTTATTTTCATTGTTCACCCCGTGACGCACCATTCAGCAACGGCAACCATTGTTACTATTACATGGAATAAATTCACCCTAAAGTCGGCGACGTATTTGAAATTTTTGGTAATGCTAAATCACACATTATACCTCTTCTCGTAAAATACACGCAACTAAGTTTGATAGTAGTTGATACTACTTTTATCAGCAATTTGACAACGAGTTCATAAGTATTATTTTATTCAATATTTTAATGTAACAAATAATTTCATTGATTCATTCTCATTTAATAGTAGTATTTTATATTATCATTTTAAAACCATTATTTTAAGATACTCACTAATCACTATTATTACTGATGCAGATTGTAGTAACGGAAACAAATAAAAAGAGATGAGTTGAGAATCCAATTATTATTTTGTTTTTGACTTAGAGAATCCAAATTATATTTCTTTCCATTGCGGTTACATTTACCACAATGTCCCGTTTTCATTGTCAATGCACCAAATTAATGTGAGCAATGTGAGGATCAGATTCTAAATTACTCATTAATGAAATTTGATTTTACTTACCCTTTTATTTTGTTTTTACCATGTTATTTTGTTTTTTCCTAATAGTAATCTTTCCCTTTTATTTTTGTCTTGCCAACTTGTTATGATTTTCTTTTCTTTTCCACTTTTAACAGTTCTGAGACGCTGGGAGACAGTACCACCAACCTATACTGCATAAAAAGCAAAGCTGAGAAAGAAAGAGAGAGAGAGAGAAACAAGAATAGGAACAAAACAACATTGTCCGCAAAACAGAGAGATCTAAGCAACATGGGGTGACTCAGAAAATGGAATAAAAAAGAAAAAAAAAAAGAGAGAGAAGAAAAAGCAGTTGAAGTTGTTTATGGCCGTTGGTGTTAATTGGAACCGAATGCCTCACGTTTGGTTTTTTTTTTTTTTTTGGTGAGTTAACATGTTACCCGAATTATTAGCTTTATGTTTTGCACTTGTAGCTGTTGAGGTTTGATCTCTCAACCATGAGTGCATCCTTCTTCATTGATCACGTGTTTTGAACTATATGGTGTAGCCATCTCATGTTCATAAGTGATCTTCATGAAAAAAAAAATTAGAACATTTTATTTTATTTTTTTTGTATTTTTCTGACATGCACATAAAATTATGTTCTTGTTACTAGCCAAATTCTGTAAAACTTTTTTTTTCGTGATTCTAATTGGAATTTTGTGTTTGATCAGCAGTAACTCAGGTGTGTCAGATGTTTGTTTGTTGATTCATTTACTCTTGGAACTTGTGAGTTTAACCAAACTGGTATGTTAATTAATTTATTTTTCTTTTCTTTTTGCTTCTGGTGATGTTTCTGATCATTTACTTTTACTTTTATGAGAAAAAAAAGTGTGTCCATGATTTATCTGAAACTGAACCATTTGCATTCTTTTTGTTTTTGTTTATTACAAACTATATGCTAGCAGCAAGAGAGACTCCGTATGCCATCTGTGTTATGTAACTGTGTTAACGTGGTTCTGGTTGTAAATCATTGAACTTTCTCGGATTGAGTTCATTCAAAATTAGAAGACACGGTGTTGGTGTTGGTGTTGATTTACTTGGCCGGAGCGATGGCGACTCTGTCCCATGCTGATTCTAGAAGAATGTATTCATGGTGGTGGGACAGTCACATTAGCCCCAAGAACTCGAAATGGCTTCAAGAGAATCTGACAGGTAATTCTGGTTTTGGAAGCAATTCTGTTTAAGATGCTAACATAGTTCTTATTCATCACCTGGCATCTCTATGGTTGGAGATTAGATTGCACCCATTACTTGTTTTCTCATGTATAGGAGAAAGAAGTGATTCTGTTAATCAGGGAACAAAATCTAGTTGAGCACTATCCTTCTTCATCTTCTATATTTAAAATCTAGTTTTATTATTTGTTTGTTATCATAGTCTCATTATCTCATAGATAATTACTGATATTGATATAGGACCTTATACATTTGGGCTTTTGAAATATGTGTTGCTAAACCCTTACGTTATTGGACTGGCCACTAAAAGTTCTGCCTTATCATTTTTAATTGTCAATATATATTTCACCTCTTGGGAAAGTCTGGCACAAACATATATTATGGTTTAAACCAGGTTCTGGTTTGGCTTCCAAATTTACTTACAGTCATGATGCACTCCAATATTTAATGAAATTACAGTATTTTATTTTGATATATCTTTCTGAATCTTCTTTGTTGGTATATATCTTCATTAAAATTATATTTCTTTTATAACTCAAGAGTATCAGTTCTGTCTTATATTGTGTGCATGATAATAAGCCATATCTACTTCCTGTATCATCTATTTCCTTAGTTACTACTTGAAAACTGAAATTTTGCCGTTAACATCCATCTAATACCCTGAAACACATTAATTTATCTCAATGTTACCACCTCATGAACAGATATGGATTCCAAGGTGAAGCAAATGATCAAGCTTATTGAAGAAGATGCAGATTCCTTTGCGAGGAGGGCGGAAATGTATTATAAGAAACGCCCAGAGCTTATGAAATTAGTTGAAGAGTTTTACCGGGCATACCGGGCATTGGCTGAGAGATATGATCATGCAACTGGAGTGATACGTCAGGCCCATCATACCATGGCCGAAGCATTTCCTAATCAAGGTCCTCCGGCACCAGCAGATGATTCACCTGTAGTTTCTTCCATGGAGACTGAACCACATACACCAGAGACAATCCACTTTTCCTGTGCATTTCTTGACTCAGATGACTTGCAAAAGGATGCTTCAACTCATTTCCATGCCATCAATCGAAATGGATCTTATACTGATGAAGCTGATTCTTGTATAAGCAGAAAGGGTTTGAAACAGCTCAATGATCTGTTCATGTCAGGAGAATCTGTAAGTCATGCAAAGTCTGCAAGAAGGGGGCTTAATTTTCTTGACCCGGAGGAGATTAATGGGAAAGACAATGGAAGCCAAGATACTAGAGCTCAAGTCTTATCCGAGTCTGAACGCATGACCAAAGCCGAGGCCGAAATTTTGGCCTTAAAGAAAGCCCTAGCTAAGTTGGAAAGTGAAAAGGAGACTGGCTTGCTTCAGTATCAGCATAGTTTGGAGAGATTGTTCAATCTGGAATCAGAAATGTCTCATGCAAGAGAGCATTCTCAAGGACTTGATGAACGAGCAAACAAAGCTGAAGCTGAAGTTCAAACCTTGAAGGAAGCTCTTACTGAAATACAGTCTGAAAGAGAAGCTAGTTTTCTTCAGTACCAGCAATGCTCGGAGAAATTATATAATCTGGAGAAAAATATTTCTTCGGCTCAAAAGGATGTAGGAGAACTTAATGAACGAGCTACTAGAGCTGAAACTGAAGCTGAATCCTTAAAGCAAGAACTTGCTAGACTAGAAGCTGAAAAGGAGGATGCCCTTGTTCAATATAATCAGTCCTTGGAGATGTTGTCAAAACTAGAGGAAAGATTAACACAAGCTGAAGAGAATGCAATGAGAATTAATGAGCAGGCTATTGCAGCAAAAGATGAAATTGAGGGCATGAAGTTAGAAATTGCTAAACTTACTGAAGAGAAGGAAGATGCAGCTCTTTGTTATCAACAATGCTTGGAGATAATTTCCAGTTTGGAGCATAAACTCTCTTGTGCTCAAGAGGAGGTGCATAGGTTAAATTGCAAGATAAATGATGGGGTTGAAAAGTTGCATAATTCTGAACAGAAGTGTGTTCTCTTGGAAACATCAAATCAGACTCTGCAATCTGAATTGCAGTCTTTGGCACAGAAGTTAGGATTTCAAAGTGAAGAACTTAGTGAGAAGCAGAAGGAATTGGGTAGACTCTGGACTTGCATACAAGAGGAGCGATTGCAATTCATCGAAGCTGAAGCTGCTTTCCAAACTCTTCAGAATTTGCATTCTCAATCTCAGGAAGAGCTAAGGTCTCTTGCCAACGACCTTCACAGTAAGGCTGAAATTCTGGAGAATACAGAATCCCATAAGCAGGCTTTAGAGGATGAAATATACAAGACCAAAGAGGAAAACACAACCCTAAATGAGATCAAATTATCTTCATCTCTGTCTATAAAAAATTTACAGAATGAGATATTAAATCTGAGGGAGATAATAAAGAAACTTGAGCTGGAGGTTGGACTGCAAGTAGATGAAAGAAATGCTCTTCAGCAAGAAATTTACTGTCTAAAAGATGAGCTTAATGATGTGAGTAAAAGACATGAATCCATGATGGAGGATGTCAGATCAACTGACTTAGATCCACAGTGCTTTGTCTCATATGTGAAGAAATTGCAAGATAAGAACTCAAAGCTGAATGAAAGATGCGAAACCTACAAAAACGAGAAAGAAGCTCTAAAGGAAAAACTGGAGATCATGGAAAAGCTCTTGGAGAAGAACACTGTTTTGGAGAGATCCCTTTCAGTTTTGACTGTTGAGCTTGAGAGTACTCGAGGAAAGGTAAAGGTATTGGAGGAAACTTGTGAATCTTTGCTTGCAAAGAAATCCACTCTTGCTTCTGAGAAAGCCACCTTGTTTTCTCAGTTACAAACCACAGCCGAGAAGCTGGAGAATCTCTCAGAAAAAAACCACCTTTTAGAAAGTTCACTATTTGATGTGAATGCTGAGCTTGAAGGATTAAGGATAAAGTCAAAGATTTTAGAAGACTCTTGTCTGTTGTTTGACCATGAAAAGTCCAGTCTCACCTCTGAGAAAGAAATGTTGGTTTCACAGTTGAACATCACTCATCAAACTCTGAAAGATCTTAGGAAAAAACACAGTGAATTGGAACTGAAGCATTTGGAACTGAAAGCAGAAAGGGAGTCTGCACTTCAAAAGTTGGAAGAGCTACTTGTTTCCTTATATGCTGAGAGGGAAGAGCATTCCAGAATTGTGCAATTGAATGACTGTCAATTGGCTGAGAAGGAATTACAGATTTTTGTTCTCCAAGAAGATGCAGATTACCAGAAAAAGGAATATGAAGATGAACTGGACAGAGGTGTGCATGCTCAAATGGAAATTTTCGTGTTGCAGAAATGTATCCAGGATTTAGAGCAGAAGAACTTCTCTCTTCTAGTTGAGTGTCAAAGACTCTTGGAGGCTTCCAAACTGTCTGATAGATTGATATCTAAGTTGGAGAATGACAATGTTCAAAAGCAAGTTGATGTGAATTCGTTGTCTGAGAAAATTAAAATGCTACGGATTGGGCTGCTTCAGGTGTTAAAGACTCTTGACGTTAACAGTGAGCCTTGGTGTGAAGATGTGACTGAAGAAGACCAGGAGCTTCTGAACCACATACATGGCAAACTTCAGGAGACACAGAATTCTTTTGTCACAATTTTCAACGAAAGCCAGCAAGTTGCCATTGAGAATTCAGTTCTTGTTGCATTCCTTGGCCAGTTGAAATTAAAGGCCGGAAATCTTTGGACAGAAAGAGATTCTCTTGATAAGGAGTTGAGAACCCAGTCTAAGCAGTTCTTGGCATTGCAAGCAGAGGTACAAAAGATATTGGAGAAGAATCAGGAATTGAAGTTGGCAATAAGCAAAAGAGAAGAGAAAATGGAAGTAATGACAACTGAAATAGAGAACCTATGCAAACAGCTGTTAGACTTGAAAGAGGATCACCAAAACATAAAGGAAGAAAGTTGCAAAACCTTTGAAGAGAAAAATGCCTTGTTGAGAAGATTTCTGGACCTGGGTGAAGAGAAAAGTAAGTTGGAAGAAGAATTCTGCATTATGATCCATGAGACAATAGCACAATCTAATATTTCTCTGATCTACCAGAACATTCTCTTTGAAAAACTCCAGACACTTAAAGAGCTTAGCCAAGATCTTGATAGACTTTGTTCAGTAAATGCTGATCTTGAGAACAAACTAAAAATAATGATGGGCAAACTAGAAGATGTACAAATGGAAAACTCGGATCTTAAAGAGTCCTTTGTAGTGTCAAGCAATGAACTAAAATTAGTTCAATCCGTTAATGATCAACTAAATTGTCAGATTAGGAATGGAAAGGAATTGTTGTCTCAAAAGGAAAATGAGATTTTGGAAGCAGCAAAAATGTTTAGTGCTTTACATGATGAGAAAAGAGAATTAAAAAGATTGGTGGAAGATCTGAAGAGCAAGTATGATGAAGCCAGGGTGATACTTGAAGACCAAGCTAGTCAAATTTTAAAATTATCCTCAGACAAGGATCTTCAAAATGGTGAACTTGGATGCCTTTGTGAAGTGAATCAGAAGTTGGAGGCTGAAATGAGGCACCTGCATCAAGAACTTGGAGAAATTAAACTGAGGGAAGAGAAGCTAAATTGTGAACTGCTTAAGGGAACAAATGAGATTGAACAATGGGAGACTCAGGCTGCCACACTCTATACCAGACTGCAGATTTCTGCTGTCAATGAAACATTATTTGAAGAGAAGGTCCGTGAGCTAGCTGATGCATGTGAAGATCTTGAACGCAGAAGCAACTTTAAAGGTATGGAAAGTGAAATGCTGAAAGAAAGAGTTAAAAAGTTGGAAGGTGAAAATGGGAGACTACATGGTCAGTTGGCTGCTTATGTCCCTGCTGTTAGTGCTTTGAATGATAGTATAACAGCCTTGGAGATGCAGACACTTGCACAGGTAAATCCTCATAACTACAAAGTATTAAAGGTAATTTACATGATATCTTCAACTGAGAACCAGCCACTATTGCATATTTTATATTGATGTAATTTGTTTAAATCTTTGTTTCCAGGTTGAAGATTTGACGGATCACAAATATGCTGAAGGTGGTCCACAAACAGCTGAAGATCAGAATGCTATGGCAACAGATGCACTTCCAGACTTCCAAGACTTGCAGAAAAGGATCAGTGCAATTGAAATGGCTGTTAAACAGATGAATGAAAGTTTCAAAACTAAGGATGAAATGAGAGAGATTCAAGTATTAAAATCTGGAATCAGCCGGCACCAAGGAAATATTCAGGCAAGCAAGTATGTTACTGAGATGGATGAAGCAAAGGAGCAGCATCGAGGTGGACCTTCTGGTGAACAGAAGGCAAAAAAATCAGTGTCAGATGTCCCTGTAGCAGAAATTGAAGTTCTGCCAAAAGACATCATGCTTGATCAAACGTCTGAATGTTCATACAGGTTAAGTAGGAGAGGAACTCTCGAGAATGATGATCAGATGCTTGAATTGTGGGAAACAGCTAATAAGGATGGGGTAATTGGCCTGACCGTTGGCAAGGCGCAGAAAAAGGCCATCGCACCTACTGGATACCATCAAAAGAGAGCAACCAAGGAACCCAAAAACAAATATCCTTCAGTAGAGTCCTTGATTGAGAAGGATTTGAGTGTGGACAAATTAGAGATCTCGAGAAGATTGACACATCCACATCCACATCCTCATGAAGATGGCAACAGGAGAAAGATTTTAGAAAGACTTGATTCTGATTCTCAGAAGTTGACAAACCTTGAAATTACCGTGCAAGATTTGATGAGCAAGATAGAAATTACAGAGAGCACAAAGGGAAAAGATAGTGAGTATGATACCGTGAAAGGACAGCTAGAAGCTACTCAGGAAGCCATCACAAAGTTGTTTGATGCCAACCAGAAGTTGAAGAAGAATGTAGAAGAGGGTACCTCGTCCTTTGCTGGGAAGTCTACAGCAGAACCGGATGAAACTGGAAGTGCCAGCAGAAGGAGAGTTTCAGAACAGGCTCGGAGAGGGTCTGAAAAAATAGGACGGCTGCAGTTGGAAGTGCAAAGACTGCAATTCTTACTTCTGAAGTTGAATGATGAAAAAGAAGGCAAAGGAAAAGCAATGATGGATGAACGAAATTCAAAAGTTCTTTTGAGAGATTATCTCTATGCTGGTGGCACGAGAAGAAACTACCAGAAGAGGAAGAAGAAAACACACTTTTGTGCATGCATGCAACCTCCCACTAAGGGAGATTAAGTCGACAGGATTTTAGAATAGTTTAAATGACTTGAGACACTTACTTTCATGCTTGTAAATCTTTCTTTATAATCTAGAGATGGTTCAAGACCCTACAAGGTTTTCTAGGGAGAGGATCTATTGTTCTTGAAGCGTATAGATCCTACTGTACATGTTATGTAATGTTAACTTTGAAGAAACTAGGATGGAATTTTCGCCATTTCATTTTCTGAATAATCCCCTCCATCTTACTTCCTTCTTGGTTAGACTTGCCGTTCTTGTCTGGCTATTACTTTGATTATCATTGTGGTGCCATGCAATTATCTTCCTTTTTTCTTTGTTTTGTTTGTATCTTAAGCATCGTTTGTTCAGCATAAAATGCAATAAGACTGAAGACATTAATTAGTACTCATTGCTGCGATATAATGGCTCATTGATAAATTATCCTACAAGACTGAAAGCTAATTAGCTAAATGTTCAGCAACGTTTCTTTCAATAATAATTAATTAACATTAACCAAAAACAAGGGGATAAAATCCCAATTCCCAACCCAAAAAAGGAAGGAAAACTCAGTTTCTTAAGATCAACAACAAAATGCCAAAGCCAAAAGTCAAATTTTAGATCAGTAGTACAAAGGTGTATCATCAGAACTACCATGAACATCTCTAATTACATTACTGTCGCAAATGGTTGGCCAAATTATCTCTCATGGTCCTCCCCAAAGGATCAACTTGCTTGCAACATTGTTCTTGATATCCAGAATCATGATGACCAGACAAGGCAACGTCCTGTTGTAAGGTGTCTCCACAGTCAATGATTATATTATGGAGCAAACAACATGTTAAGATAATGCTTGGCAATTTCCTCTTATCAGGTCTCCACATAACCTTACTCAGGATTCTCCAACTTCCCTTTAACAGTGAGAATGCCCTCACAGCAAGTAGCTTTGCAGCTCCATGTTTGTGATTGAAAGTAGACTGCGGAACTGATACGCCATTAGCCCCATTAGTTTCATAAGGAGTCATAAGCCACGGAAGAAGAGGATAACTGCACCCACCAACCACATATTCTCTTATAACATCTCCACCGAAAGCTTTCACGTTTCCATTTAAACGCTCTCCATTCTCTGATAGCTTGAAAAATGCCGAACACTTCAACAATCTGGAAACCGACATGCCCCCAGGCAAACCTGTCACGATATCAACAAATCTCATTTCATGATCAACAATTCCCTGCAACAACATGCTGTAGTTCTTCTCTTGATCACACCAATCATCCGAGGTTTGGACAGCCGGAAGGGTCATCATGATGTGCGTTGCATCGATGGCTCCACAGCAATTAGGCAACCCATAGGATGCCTCAAAACCAAGCTTGATTTCCTGCATTTGATTGAAATCCGGCCAATTGAGATGATGCTTGGCGCGTTCCTCCAGCGCCTCTATGAATCTCCAAGTCACCTGAGAAACTGTTGACTGTCCAACCCCAAAGGCAGCTCCAACTGAGACCTGAGACTCACCAGATGCCAACCTTCTAAGGGCAATGGCAACCTGCTTCTCAACACTAAGAAGCCTTCCCTCTATGTTGATGAGCCCTGATGGAGGCCTTGATATGAGATCCTCCCTCACAAGGGAACATATGTATTCAAAAGTAGTCTTTGACACCCTGAAGAAATACTTAAACCCTTCTGCCTCATCACCAGGTACAGTATATCCTGCAGGTTTGCATCAATCATATCCATAAAAATCAGTTTTTTTTTCAAAATCAAATCAGTCATATCCATAACACCACCCAAGAACACAATAATTGAAATGATATCATTGCCCTAAACAATGGGGTGTGGGAAGGAAATCCATGGGTAGAACCCCCATGATTTCTTCACCAACTAAAATTGATAAAGTGATAACAGTAGAGAAAGACATGCATGAAAGGGTTCTTTCATTCCAGAACAACATGAATGATAAATCATTAAAATTTGAAAATTTGAAATAATTAGAGAGGGGGAAGATACCTGGGACAGTAGAATTCTTGTGCCAGAAAGAGTCCCACCAATCGGTCTCACTGGTTCTGGGCTCAACGGGGACCAGGCTCACCTGTTTGTGTTTTTTGAACTTCTTGGTCTTCTTCTTGGTCTTCGATTTTTTCTGGATGGGTGCCATTGAACATAGCAGCACGAACAATTCACTGTTCACAGTGGCAGAAGAACCTTATTTAGCAGCGTAGAAGAAGTGAAGAGTACAGAGAGTGAACTATGAAACTGAATGTTACTCGGAAGTCGGAACACGCGATCTTTGTCTTTGGTCCACTTAGAAGAAAAAACCGTTTTAAAATTTGGAGATAACATTTCTATTGAATTAATTCAATTTGGTTATTTTCATATTATTATATAATATTCATTTTTTCAAAAAAAAGATAGTTTCATTTTGTCTTTTGTCATTTTTCTAACTAATTACATAAATTTTTTATGAACATCATGTTATCACCTTTAATAATATGACGACGTATTTTTTATTAGACGTGATGACTGACATTTCGTCTATCACATTATTATTTAACGGAAAAGAAATTAATGATACATGATAAGATGAAATTGAGATCTTCTTCAAGTAGATATTTGGTAAAAAAAATGAATTTTTAGGTATGAAAAATTTATTTAAGTCAACTTAAAAAATAATTTTTTAGTTAACAAATAATAAGGATGAGTTTTATTAAAATAAATAATTTAATTTCAGATAAAATGATAAATGATAAATTTTATTGTTATATTGAAAATAAAAATAAAAATGATGACCATAAATTTAAGTTATGTTTAAAAATAAATCTTATAAATCAATAAAAAAAAATTGCTTCACTAACACTCTTATTTGATCAAATATTTGTAAACTTGTAAAAAAAATAAAATTAATTAAAATAACTTGATCAAGATATATGTAATTTACTTTTATATAGACTTAAGAAATTTTATCCTATCTATTTTTTTAGATAATTCCTCAAATAATAAATACATTAAATTAATAAGATATTTTTATTGGTAGGAATAAAAAAATATACAATTTAAAATTTACAATAACTCACCTATCAATTTATCATGTTTAATCAATTGAACTAGATTAATAAGATAATATTAAAGGTTAAATTAAAGAGTTAATATGCATATATTTAATATTTAGATAAAGTTAAAAGAGAATCCAACAAGATCAAATGATAGGATATATATTTTGGGTCCAGAGAATAGTGAAAAAAAAGTGAGAAAAGACATAATATATTACATGTGTACATTGATTATGTACTGAAAATATCAATTATATATGATTTAAATAAATTTTCATGTCATATATTAAATAAGTTTTTCATATTTAAAAAATAGGTCGTTTTCATATTATTACCTAAAAATATTATTACCTAAAAATGTATTTTTTGTTAAATACCTACCTGAAAAAAATAATTCATTTTACTACCTGTCATTAATCGTTTTCCGTTAAGTGATGACGTGACAAAGTGTTACATCATCATGTCCAATCATTAATACGTCAATGCCACATAATTAAAAATGATAGTGCGACAATGAGATGTACTTAACAAAGTGTAATGACGTTATAAAACTCAAAAAAAAATTGGGTACTTAATTGAAAAAAAATGTATTAGATAATAATCTAAAAACAACTTATATTACAGCTATTAAAAACTTAATTAAGTTTTTTTATTTTTATTTTTTGTGTTATAAATTCTCTTTCTATATTTTTTTTCAATCATGTTATTAATATTATTAATATAAAGTATTTGGAAGATTCAAAATCTTATTTAAGGGACTAAATTCAGTTCGACTCCCACTCCAACAAACCACAACTTATTAGTTCTCTCCTTCTATATCTAACAAGTACATTTCATACTTTTCCAATTAACAATAATAATAACACATTTGATACTAAATTCTGACCAAGACGAAGATATTTTATAGTAGTAAAAAATGTCTTTTTTTAGTGAGTGTTTTAAGGAAGTGGATATTTTGGAAAATCCTAATGAGGGAATTGTTTTCTACACACAAAAAAGTGATTCCTAGTTGTTGCTAGAAAAACCACCGGATACAAGAGGTATCGATAAATAAGATTATTTTGTGACAAGGTCTTTGGCAACAAGACAAGTATAACAACTAGAGAGAAAGTGAATCTTATCACAAAAAATGGTCGGCATAGAATATGAAGGAGGCAACAAGTTAACGCCAAAGGTGTATTTTGATGATCGTATCTTTTTGGAATTATATGGCTCATGACATGATGCTTTAGTACTTAAGTTGCTATGCAAGAATATTGATTACAATGTAATGAAGGACAATTTAATGAAACTATGGCGACTATAGGGGCATCAATATCATATGGACATGGATAATAGTTTCTATATGGCAAAGTTTGATATGATAGAATATAAGGAAAACGTGATAAATAAAGGATCTAGATGATATTTAATCATTATTACTTTTAAATGATAGTTACACCATGAAGTTCAAATTTTGTTGGTAATTTTGTCTCACCAACAGCAAAGACAGAGCCCTAGTATAGACTATTTTCCTAGTCTCAATTTAATTTACTATAATGAAAGTTTATAGTTGGTCGTGACTTCAATAGTTGGCAAGCCTATAAAGGTGGATTCCAATACCTTACAGGTGGAGAGAGAATAATTTGTTAGAGTTTAATCGGGAGAAATCTTTACACTATTATTGGCTAGTTGTCAGTGGCGAAACAAAATTCAATTGTTAATAAGGATTCAGATAAATAAAAAAGGAAAGAATATTCAAATAAACAATCATTTAGATGGAATCACACATGTAAAAAGTAAGAAATTGATGGGTATAGGCAAAAATACAAAATGTTGCAGGTAAATGATTCAGGTGAGAAAAATCAAGAAGTTGGGCTCACTCACACTATGACTTGGCAGGCCCAAATAGTCTAATTTGACACCTCTTGATACAAGGCCTAGTCTTGGAATATAAAGTTTGATAAAGATCACCTTTTGAGTATTTAATATAATACCTATGGTTTAAACTTAAGATTTTTGCTTAAGTTAAAATAACTCTTTCAATTGATCCGTGTTTGATAGTGAGACTTTACCTCTAAAATTAATTTCCTTACACTATTCTTGTGACTCTCAAGAGTATTAATTTGTTACACGCTCCTGGCTTCCTAAGCTAGCTACTATATAAATATATTCTATCCCTTTTTTTTTTCTTTTAATTTTTGTGTTTCCTTTCTTCGTTCATACGGTCATACCTAATCATAAATTATATTGTAGTTATATTGTTATGTAAATTCCATATTAAAATATTACATATTGTATTAATTATCTTTTTGGTCGGATTTTTTAATTTATTTTAATTCGTAACAACAACAACAAAAAACTATAACAAAATGTGAAAATGAAAGAGATGAAAACGAAATTAAAATTTTATTTATAATTTCCATTGATCACTGATCAGCTCTATAACATTAATTTCCAACTGAACACTTCTCAATTCCATTGCAGCCACTTTCTATTTGAATAGATTATTAAGTATGCATGATATATAAAGATTCAACAGCCTACGTTGGAAACTTTCCTCCAACTCAGTATCTTGAGGAATTAAAGTACTCATGCAACTATCACTCTAAAACTTTCTGCAGCATGATTCTCAAACTCTCACGTCACATACTGTAATTAAGGTTAACAATGCTTTATTTTATTAGGCATTGTTCCAACCTTCTGATTCATCCTTCATGGGGTTCGGTTTGTAGGAATGGAGCATGAAGTTGCACGCACCAACAGCCTCTTCAACTGTCAGATAGATCCATTTTTGCCCCAGTTCATCAAGGAACTTGGATTTGTTCAGCTTCTTCATCACCTCGCTTCCTGGATTCACCAAAGCAAGCTACACACATATGAAGGAATGATTATAAAAAAACAATGTCTCTCAAAGTAAAACTATTTAGCGAAAAATATTAGCTTAATGAGAAATGTTAGAAGCCCTATGTAACATGCTCTTTTAAACACGTTTTTTTTATTGACAAATTTATTTAACATTATAAAATTTTATGTTTCACTTCTTATTCATGGACTCTACTCATGATTTTGTAACATTTAATAAATTTTAATTAATAATAAAAAGTTTGTTTGAAGAATGGTGTTAGAAAGTATTATTGCTGACACTCCTCTTAGCAGAAAGAGGAGAAAGAAATAATTACTTGTAACCCTCTTCTGTCAACAGTCTTCTTGCACTCTTCAAGCATGCTTATTCCACTTGTATCAATGTTAGCAACAGCTGCCAAAAAAATTACATTGCAAGTTAGACTAGTAATCTTACTAATCACATTGTCAATTACTTCATTTCTTTAATCAATAATTTACCGGTCATGTCCATTATAACATATTGCAAACTGGTTTGCTCTGTAGCTTTGATTCTATCTTCCTCTTCATCAATCCACCTTGTGATCCTAAGAACAAAATTTTGTGGTGAATTTACAAGTTAATTGGAGGCAGTATTTTTGCATGCAAATAGGGGCAAAACAACGGATAACTTACCTTTCCCTTAAATAGCTTGCATTGGCAAAGTAAATGGGTGCATCAATTTCAAGAATTAGGATTCCAGGAATATGATTTGCATTTGGATATTGTTCCACATTTCTGTATACTGCAGAATTTGGAATGTTGCCTAAGAGAAATGTCCTTGGCCTTGCAATAAATAGAAGTACTCGAAGCAGAGATACTGCAACCTGAATATTCACAGAAAACAACATATTAGACTCCTTAACCCTTGTATTAGAACCCAATAATAAGGTCCTGTTTGAAAAACAAAATTCTTAATAAGTTCTTGTATAAAAATAAAATAAAATAAGTTTCTTTCAAAAATTAAAATTAGCTTTAGATTTCAGTTAAAATTAGCTTTTGAAGAAGTTGAATGAAAGAGTTTCCACAAATTAACTAATATATAAGCTAGTTTTAACATGTGGGAAGAGCTTTTTTCATTTTATCTTGTCGTTTTTTTATAAATGTTTATTGAGAAGTTTATTCAAAAAGGATCTAAGACAAAAAAAAGTCTCTAGAGTGGTAATACATACTGCTATGACTAGGCCAATTTCAACACTGCCAAAGACTACGCCAACATAAGCAGTGAAGCACACTAAGAAATCAAATTTGTCGATTTTCCACAAATGAATGGCTGCTTGATAATCTATGAGCCCGAGCATTGCTGATACAATTATGGCTGATAGCACCACCAGGGGAGTGAAATGGAACAAGGGTGTTAAGAATAACAATGTCAACATCACTGCTATTGCCATTACAATGTTTGATGCAGCAGTTTTGCACCCAGCATTGTAGTTCACTGCTGACCGCGAAAATGGTCCTGAAACAGCATTCATTTTATGCCAAGTTTGGTAGATTAGTTTGTTGTTTTTTCTTCATAGTGAAAAGCTTGAAAACATAGACCCCATTCACGGGGCACCAATGTATTCGGTCCAATTTTACACCACAACTTATTTCTTATAAATAGAAACAAAGGCGGTATAACACAACATGGGGATATATAGCAAATTTTACAAATCATATGACATGAATACATTATAATACAACAATAATGAACATAAAAAGTAAAAAAATAATTAAATTAACATGAATGATTAAAACATATTGTAATTTATTAACTACTTCGATATGGTTGAAGTAAAATACTAAACTTATATAGGATTGTTAGTAACACAATCTTCAACGTTTTCTTTATTATTGGTTAAGAATTTATCGATAAATATAAAATCTAAGAGTAAAACTCATTAAATGAGATATGAAATTATAAATAATTGTAATTTTTCATAAATTATAGTCAATATAATAAAAAGTGTTTAAGAGAGTATATTAAAAATTTGCTAACATTTGTCTTGTAGCATCATTTTATACTAACTTATATTAGTGAAAGAATTACCTGTGGTGAGATAGCAAGAAGTGAACGATCCGAAAATATTCATGGTTCCAATAGCTATCATCTCTTTGTTGCCATCAATATGATAATTTTTAAACATTGCAAAGCTTCTTCCCACTGCTATTCCTTCCTGCACAAGATCATCAATTCTGTCCTTAAGACCTTATTTGTTCTATTATGTTCTTTTTTTTTTTGTTTTAAAAATAAACCAAATATGGTATAGATTTCGAATGTTATGTTCTGTCCAGTTTTGATCTATTTGCCAAAGGCTATACTATAGTGTCATTAAAAAAATAAATTAAAACAGCTGCATGCACCTAGTATAAAAAACTTTCGATCAGAGCAGAGGTCGACGAAAACAAAAAAAGAAAGTGATCTGATGTGACTGTACATTATTTTGCTTGGTCAACTACGATCCTTTTCAAAGACCAAACACAACTTCGCCAAATTAGGAAAGGATCCGGACCATGTGATTGATTGCTTTTTTCATTTAATAAAAAATATTGAATAAAAGTTTAATTAAACTATCTATTTAGACATGCTCAAAGTATGCTTAAGAAAATACATGATACAACTTTTTTTTTTAGATTTTATTTTCAGAAGTTAAAATACTTTTTTTGACACCTTTGTTTTAAAACATATATTAGTAAGGGTGTTATTGATATCTGGTTAGAGTTGAGAATTGTCAATTCAGCTATTAAGTGATGGACCATGCATGTCACAACTCACAAGGTTACCCTCTACCAAAGGAAATGAGATTGAGAGATACTTAACCGCAAGTGCTATAATGCCAGTGACGAATCCAGTTTTTATGGCAGTGCCCATGTAAGGTGACACAAACACCAAATCCGTTGCCGAAGGTGGATTCAGCCCCTTCTTCAAATTTCCTATCTGAAACAACATAGCAATAAAGAATATTCATTATTACTATCACTTGACTTCACAAAATAAAGCATTAACAAGAGTTGACAAATCTGGTCGAATCTTCCATTGGGTCACGACAATATATCTTTTTATATGTCAAGATTCTAGATTGTCGATGGGTAGCTCGTTATTAAGCTTTTATTGGGTACTTTGGAGAGGTGTATCATATTAGATGGATTACAAGTTTGTAGGGGAAGAATTCTTTTCTTGTTACAAGTCTTGTACTATGACACGCTGATGCTTCTATATTAATTTACATATTTATATTTGTCTATCAGAAAGAAAAATCTGGTTGAGTCTCCCACTCACACTAGCTGTAATTTGAGTTCAATTCTTAGATTTTTCTTGCTAGTAAACAATACGAAAATTCCATTATAAATTCTTGCCAATTAAGGTTGGTGGTCTTCTCTAACCTTACAATGGAGTGTGGTTTTTCCTAATCTAAACTTTTTCTCAGCAAAGAAAAATTGTTTGAATGATAGTGTAGTACACAATTAATGGATAACAAGAAAATACTATTGACTAAACGGGCCAATGGTTAAAGTGAACGGGGCCCTATTGGGAAAGTGTTAAAGGGTCCCACAGAGTGGTAGTTGTGTGGTAGGGCAGGACAATAATTTAGGGTTGGGCCAATGACAAGAACCCAAAAGGCCTTCATACATGTGAGCCTCAGTGTCTGTCCTATTCCTATCAGGCAGGCAAGCAGCACTATGCCGTGTTTGGTCGAGCACAAAAGTCATGACTCATGAGTGCGTTACAAAATGGAAGTGCTATTTGGAACTTGGAAAATGGAAATACAATACTCACCACTTGAACTCCATGTTTCTCAGCGTGTGTGACATAGACCAGCAGACTTCCCAATATAACGGACGTCAGTGGTGCCATTGCTGACACCCAGAAGAACTTTGGCTGTCGTTTGCTCTGCCATCACAATCCCAAATCACAAAAACTTAGGTTATGTTTGGATAAAAGTTGAGAATCAACTTTTGGAAATTTTAAATTATAATGCGCATCTCCTAATTTCTTATGACACAAAATGAAGAAAGAAGAATTTGTTGTTTTAGAAGTAAAACATTAGTCTCCCATCTCATATATTTGTTGAGTTAGAAAAAAAAAGTCTCAAAATAATTATTATTTTAGTTTTTTAATATAACATGAATTATTTTTTTTTCACTAGCTTATATCTCTTATATATTAATAATGAATTATACAATTTATAAATGAATTAATAATAATGTAAAGTTAATTTTGTAAAATAATTATTATTTTTTTATTTATGTAAAATAACATGACAATTATTTTGGGACAGAGAGTATTGAACTTTCCATGTGGTATTAAAAACATATTAATTAAAATGTGCATTTAAATTAAAAATGTACTTTTTATTTAAAGAAATCATTAGTGTATATTTAACTTTAAACAAATAATTATAATGAGAAGAGCAATGTGAAGGGAATTTATGTCCTTTTCCTTCAGGTTCATCGAATAATAGCTCCCAAGTGGAAACCGAATGGAAACAAGTTTGATTAGTTTGACTACAATAGTATTATATACTAGTAACTAATAGTATAATAGAAAAACGGACATTATTTACTATATATAGTCTATGATATAATATAGTATGTTAATTTGTCTTGGCTGTAGTTGGGAACATAAAAAAAGGATATGCAAGTCTATTGCCTCGGAAAAACTTTTTAACATTGAATAAGGGATCAAAGGGGGAAGGTAGGTTAGGATGGAAAATAGAGTTTATCGAAAGAATAAGTTGATCATTTTAATATCCCAATCCTAGAAAAATAGGGCACTAATAAAAGAAAGGAAAAGAGGTAAGGGGGGTAGGATCTTGTCCCTTCACACTTCAACAGTTAATTAAAGTCATGGATCTTGCCATCTTGGTAGAATATAACATTTTGTTATTTTTCTTATTCTTAGTTTGGTAATTAGCTTTACAACTTTACTTGAGGAACAAAATTAAAAAACAGAGAAATTAATGAAAGGATTGAATAAAAGATAATATGCCTTCCTCTAATGAACCTTCCTCTAATCCAAACTTTTACCCACCAAATAATGCAACACAATAAGTGAAACGTGGAATTCTTCCACTATATGTAGAATAATTAAGGCATGGATTAGCTAGATATCACTTACGAAGTATCTTGTGACGAGGAGGAAGAAAATAAAGCAACAACCCAACACAGCGCTTTCCCACCTCCACTGCATATAGATAAATATAAATAAATAAGAAAGCGAAAATATGCTACTTCAACCCAACAATGAGTTTAAGAGAGAAAGGGAAGTTTTTATTCTTTTTTTAATTTCAGAAAATAATTCATGAACATCTTTCGGTGTTGATGTACAATATTTCTAAATAGGTAAATCTAGTTAACGATGACATAAAATCTGGCTAACAAAATACATATATTACTTATCAGATTAATATTTTATATTTTATTTGAACAATTGAACTCGTATTTTAAATTTTGATTAATTAAAAATAGATAAAATTTGTAATTGATGATTAAGTGGTTCTTATTTGTTTTTACGTTTAGAAAATAAATAAATAAATCTCATATTTTCTCATTAGAAAACACATGTTTTGATGTAAATTTATGGTTAAATTTTAATCATAATATACATTAAAATTATGCTCAACAATTTAAAATTAATTTTATTAGAAACTAATTCAGTCCAATTTTACAACAACCAGGCTTTCATGAATTTTACTGAACTACACCTGAATTTAATTAAATAAAATCTAAATAAAAATGTAATAATTTTTTAGAGAAAAGATTATGCATTTTTTACTATAATTATCTTAAAAATTATACTAACAATGATTTATAATTAACTGAAATAATAAAACTGTTTTATATTATTATTAATACATGACTAATAAACTCTTTATTTTACAACAATGATGCCTTCAAAATGTAATGGACTAATGGTATATTTGTTTTCAGAATACATAATTAGTTATAGAGCTATATATGTTAGTGGGCACTTGGTGTGAGGTGTGGCAATAATGTGCTGTCTTGTACGGTGATGGATAAAAAATAAACAGCGGATATGAGAGGAGGAAGATTACAAGTTACAAGTAGGTATAGATATATATTGCAGTAGAGTTCATGTGTTTGAATTTGTAGGTACCTCATGCGTTTGGGAAAAAACAGAGCGCATAACTGACACGAGATCGGCCTCGTGGGTAAAATGCTCTAGGCCAAGGATTGATTTCAACTGTTGCAGACAAACCACTGTAGCTGCTCCTCCCATGAACCCTACTATGGTTGCATGTGACACAAAATCCACGATAAACCCTAACCTGCACTCCTCCATCACATGCTTCCTCATCAAACACATATAATATTTTTTTAAAATCATTCATAAATATAACCTTATTTTAAGCGAAAAATCCAATAGTGAAAATCAGTCATTGCCTCCATTTAAAATTAATTAATTATATATATATATATATATATATATATATATAGATAGATACGTTTCTCTCATATTCTAGATATATATACTTTGATTAAAGAAAAAAAGGATGGGAAGAGAAAAGAAAATACTAAATGTAGTAATAAAAAAACGTGTAAAATGAGTACAAAAATAAAAATTAACACCTTATACACTACTATATTGATATAAAAATGCTCCATCCAATACAAATGAATGAAGGTGGAAGTAGCCAACAGGCCAATCGCACTGCGTTACGGAAAGGGGTTGGGGTTGAATCTCATAATTGCAAAATACAAATGTTTCACGAGACAAATTATGGCCAAAGGACAAAAAACTCCAGCCCATTACGAACTACAGAACACTGCAGAAAATATTTTCCTTTTAAATAATAGTACAAGTTTATTTGCCACTTATAAATTAATCAAGTTTTAAAGATAAAACATGCTGACCATTAAGTGACAAGAACATGCCGCGGTTCATTTTCTTTTTGTTTGCACTTTAAGATACATTTAGCTAAATCATTTAAGTACGTATTTATTTGATAAATTCTTATTATATTTGAAGACTTGTGCCATAAATTAGACTTAAAAACCTTATTAGAATTATAAACTTTTTTTTCATCATAAACTCGATCAAACACCTTTTAATAAATTCCCAGTAATTAAATTAATTCATGTAGTACTTTGTGTAAATAATTATTGTTATTAATTACAACTAGGCTATATATTCAGGAGATTCTCCATGTTAATTATCACGACAATTATACCGACTATCTTATTAATTAAACAGAGGTAAATATACTAATGAATCACCTGAAGAGACCGAGTGATGCCTGCAAAACTCCAGCAAAGAACGTAGCAGTGAAAGCCAAGTGGAGAAAAAGCTTTGGATTCTCGTTGAAATTAACCACTCGACCCAACATGGAAGCCATCAGAAGCGATCCAACCGCCACTGTTCCCACTGCCAAATCCCTTGAGCTTCCCATCATTGCATAAATCAATGGCGGTGTAAAGCTCGAATCTGCAGATTCATACGTTTTGCCCCGTTAATTATATCAAAATAATGAAGTGGCCATTATATAAATTGTCCAAAACAAATTAGATGGTTGAATTAATAGAGACTTGGATTTTTTTTTATAAAAAAAAGGTCTAAAGTCGAGTATTTTTTGGGTGAACTCAATATTTTTCGATTGAATTAAAGACTAATCTTTCAAAATATTAAAATATTCCTATGACTTAAACATTTTTCATTATACATTTCTTGAGAATTTACTTAAAGTAGGTATTTAACAGACAGACCACCTTGGTGTCTAACCTTGCTTATTTATGTAAGCCAAGATTTTATATATGAAGACAAAAGAATAATAAATTGAGCAAAGTAAGCGATGAAAATATGAGTAGAAAGTAGAATTATTAATAACTCACAAAGTCCAAGAATTGGAGGGAGGTTGGCTAGCTTGGCATAACTGATGCCCTGAGGAATGGCCAAGCTAGCAATGGTGATGCCAGATATGAGGTCTGATTTCAGGAAGTGGAGGGTGTACTTGGGAGCCCACTCGAAGATGGGGAAGAAGTACTGAAGCCCAAGCATGAACCTCTTAGAAGCTGGCTGGTTCTTGAACTTTCTAAACGGGTCATCTGGGAAAAAAGTCTCTTTCATAGAGTACTTTAGGGACTTGAAGAAGGGTTGAGGGGGTGGAATGGCCACTCGGTGCACGCTCTCCACGTTCATACCCGAAGGGTAAGCATAGTCTGCGTTACCCATATATGCCCTAAGACAACAACACACCAAATATATGATATGATATGATAGTTTCTGTAACTCAAATTGAAATGCTTTTGGTATTATATGTCTTAATTGTCACTAGGAAAGTGTCTAGACTCTAGAAGAAGAAAGGGAGGCAAAGAGAGGAAAGGGTATGGGGGAGAGTTGGTGCTAGAAGTGAGGAGGGTCTTGTGAATGATATGGCTTTATATAGGCCAGTTATGTTCGTCGTGTGTGTGGCAGGAGCTACGATGGAATGCTGAGGTGTGGAATGATTATTCTTTCACTAATACTACTTCTGCTTTTTTCATTTTTCATTTTTCAAATCACAACTATCCTTTAGCACAGATGATAATCTTGTAGACTTAGTGCATTTTTAAAAATTCATTGCAAAATAACTTTTGAGTAAAAATTATTTTACCAAAGGATCTACATTTTTACTTTAGTTTTCATTTTACTTTTATTAATTAGATTTATATCATGAAATGTGCATTACAATAATTTTAACTGTAAATCACTATATATTAACCGTTCATTGCAATATATGCTATTAGTATTTTGCTGGAGAAAGAGACTAAAAAGAGAGCTGATGCCTGAAAATCATCTAAATTATTTTTTTTATAAAAAAAACTCAAAACCTAGACTTTGTATGAAGAAAAATAGAAAATATATCACTAGAACTAATCATTTATCCATTGTTGTATTATTTTTACATTTAATTAGTTGCCTTTTATATTACGTATATTTTTAAAAGGAACTAATTCGAGCTAGTTTCTTCTTTTTTTTCTATTAATAGAAAAATGATAACCAAGGAGAAAAAAGTGTAAGTTTTTCTCTTTTTAAGGTTTGAGGGTGTTGGAAGGGACCCATTAAATGGCTAGAATAGTGCACAAGATTAGTGGCGGAGGGAAGGGAGACATGCTAAACAAGGATCTCAACTTTAACATATACATTATTTCTAGCTAAATAATAAAATATTACCTTACTCTGGACCTGCCCTCTTTCTCAACACATATAAACGATGATGGAAGTAAAAGCCAGGAAGCTCACGCATCTTCTTATGGCTTATGACTTCACTCCCTATCTCAGCTTCAGATACTCTCGACACTAAGATCATTGATTCCATCTTTTCCCTTGTGACGTGGATTTTGTTACAAATATCATGATTTTCACTTATATATAGATTCATGTAGGCTTTTATTGGTAATAAAGATCAAAGCATCTATAACTAACAAAAATATAGGTCATTTCCATCTAAATATCCTGAAACATTCTCACCTAATTCACGGTCCCTCAAGATTTTTCTTGGCAGAAATAATTAAAACGCGAAACTTCACTTCCCCATATAATCCCATTTTAATTTCCATATATCACTTGTCCGGTTGTCCCATACCAAACGTCTATATTTCCTTGGAACAAAGTATTTTATGAAGAAACAACTTGAACAATGAAAATTCAACATTACTAGCTAATGTAATAACGCTATTTCTGCACGTTTGTTCAATTTTTTTATTTTAAAAATGTAATTTTTAGTAAAATAAAAAAATTTATCATTTTTTAATGTATTTGTTTAAATTATTTTTTAAATAATTTTCTGTTTTCCTTTAAAAATGTTATTTTATTCTTAAAAAATTACTTCCTAATTTTTTTAAAACAATTTTTTTAATTTTAAATAAACTAGCATTTATATAATACACGTTGCAAGTAAATTTAAGAGAAACAAAATATTATGTAGACGATTACAAATTAAAAAGAAACCACGTCTCATATAAAAAATAGATTAATTAAGCACAAGTATTATCATAGTATTTATTTAAAAATATATAAATAAGTAGATTTTTTCCCCTATATAATATTAACTTTTGTATTTATTAAATATATGCTTAATTATACCTTTTGCCTCTAAAGTTTTACAATATCTTAAATTTTGTCTTCTTTTTTAAAAAAATACATTTTTTGTCCCTATAATTTAATTTTTTATTTTTTTTATTTCTGCAAAAAAAAAATTGTTTTAATTATTGTAAAATATGTTTATTTTATTTTTTGTCCTTAAAATACTTTAGATAACACTTTTTTACTATCCAAAGCATTTTTTTCCGTTCAAAGCTATATCTAAAATAATTTTTAAAAAAATTAAAATAAACACATTTTACAATGATTAAATAAAGACAAAAATAAAAAAAACATTAAATTACACGAACAAAAATATATTTAAGTCTTTTTTTTTCAAAATTTTCCCCTTAGTGAATAAAACATTAAAAAAATTGCTCCCACATAAAAAAGTCATCAAAATTAATGAAAAAATCATTACAAAATTGTCTTAATGGTGACAATTTCTTTACCTGGGGCGAAATTCCTAAAAAATATTGGAGAGGGGGAAGGGAATTCGCAACGTTGTAAAATTTTGAATGAAAAATGTAATTAAGCCTTAAATATAATATTATATTTAATAAGTTTAATAAACTGTAATATATTTTTATTAACCGTAAGACTACATATATATAATCTGTGTAAGAAACCTATTGTTAAGTAAAAAGTAATTGTCACAAAATTTTAGACACAAACATATTAAAATATGCTTTAAACATTTATTATTTTTATTATCATTTAAAATCATTAATTAGTTTATAGTCAATTATCCCGTTCTCGTTGATTCTCATTATATTCGATTATAACAACAATCAATTATATATATAATTATTGAAATAATTTAATTCTTAAGTTAATATTCCAAACACACACTCACATTCTCACTGCATATTAACCATCACGTACGTATATTTATATATCCAGTAAAAGTGTGTCTTGCTTGAGTTGAGCAAATTCGCATAAATAATTATATGTAATATTTATGATTATTTTTTATAAAATTAAATGAAAAATTGAAAAATTATCTTATTAAATCACAAGTATTTGATAAAATTATCAATTAAAATATCTGAAAATATAAAATTATATAAATAGACATAAAATTATATAAATAGACATAAAATTTTGCCTCAAATAAAAAAGATTAAAAATGAAATCTAATGAAAATTTAAAGAGAAAAAAATAAATATAAAAAATTAAAAAGTAAAAACTAGCATTTTATAAAACATTACTTCAAATATCGTCTTAAAAAAATACTAAAAACTAGTAAAGAATTCATTTATCAAGTAATTAAACATATTTCTTAACTAATAAAAAATTAAAAAATAATTAAAATATCTTATCAAACACAATCAAATAAACTTACTCAAATTAATTCATGTAAGAAAGTTTATTTTGATAACATGTTGTATTAAGGGAGTGTGTTAAAAAAAACTTAAATCTCACAACATGTTGATTAAAAATAATATTGAGATAACTTATAATTGAAGTATAATTCTACTTTAAAATATAATTATATAGAATTCAGTTATATCCAAATTCACGCTACAACTCATCTTAGTGGTCATCGGGGAAAGCTGCATGCCGATCAAAAAGAGTTGTTGACCCCAAGTTGCGTGAAGCAAAGAAACAAATTACTTTCATGAATATGGAGAATCAAATCTCATCTGTTCTTCCTTAAATTCGACGAACATTATCTTCAGCATAGAGGTACGCTTGTTAGTAAAGGAATTAACTAGTTGTGGCAAATTAAATGCTTTGGCATATAATGATGTGATCATTTTTGGTCGCTTGCGGAATGGAATAACTTGAATCTTGTGATTTAGTCGTACTGTTGGATTTATAAAGGTAAATTCTTGGTTATAATTTTCTGCTCAATTCTCTTATACAGTTCTCTGATTATTGTGTTAACCCATTAGACTGTATTAATTATTAAATAAACCTTTCTATAATTGTTTGTGTTTATTATTGTATTTGGATTGAAAGTACTCCTTATTACATTCCTTTTAATTAAATTAATTATGTTGGCAGAAGTATTCCTCTGCGCGTTTGTTCAAGAAAAAAAATAATACAATAACATCCCGTGACCAATTTTGTGAAGTTAATTAATTTTAGAAGTTGTTATTTGGGTGCAATTTTGTGAAGTGTGAACCCATTACTCATGGAACGGCGAAGCCAAATAAAAACTGGAAAGCTAGCATATAAAATAGTACGTAATTCGTGAAATGATAATTTTATTAATTAGACTTGAGCAATGTGAATGCATGCCGCAATGTCATTACCTTGATCTCATTGTTAAAGAAACAAATTCCGTGATTCACACTGTAACAATGTCACGAGCATGTACTCTTTTTTCTCGTAATACAAAAGGAACAATAATTAATTTCCAATAATTAAAAGTTTTATCAAATCTGCAGAAAAAGTTATTAAGATTTTTGTATTTAATATATTACCCACTTAAAGTATTTGATGGATTATCATAATTTGATGGATCTTCGATGATTAAAAAGAAAGAGAATTTATAAATGATTAGTAATCTCAACTCTGAAGTGATATGAAACTTTATAATTATCCAAACATTTTTCTAATTAAATATAAAGAGATTTTCAGCAGAGATCTAAGAGTTAAGACTCAACTCTGGTATAAAATTGGTTGGACTGTTGGCTTGGCATAACAAAATAAAAAGTTAAATTAATGTCGTAACAGTAGTTAAGTACATTATTTCATTTCTTTTAAAAAAATCACTTATTATTAAGTCAAGAGTACTAATTTGTCAATATTTAAATAATGATTTTAATTATGATTTGAAAATATAACATTAAAAGCTATATCATGGAGGCTAGGTGAGAGAATAGAGATCTAGTCTTGTTTATTTATCTATTTACCAAACTATTATTTCAGTTTTCATTTACTTAATGAAAATTGTTAAAATATACTTATTATTTAGTTGAAATTGTAGTTATATTTTAAGATGATTTTTAATTATAACTTGTAAATATATTCAATTAAAAAAAACTAAATATATGTTAAAAGATCTAATTTATTAATGTACACTATTTTTTTAATTAAAGTATGTTAACAATATATGGGTGGTGTATTTAAAAAAATCTAATTATTACTTACTCTAAAATACTTCAACTAAAAAACAAGTGAGTTTATGTTAAGAAAACCATTACTTAATTAATAACTTTACTTCTTGACTTAAATCATCAAAAGAGACAATTTAAAGCTGCAATTTGACCTTATTATTGAATATAATGGTACATCTTGAGCCCTTGGATTGACTTAAAGGTCATATCAATCAGTCAATAAATAAAGAAAAAGTAACGATATACTAATGAAAAAATTTATAACATTTTTATATTTCATATATATTTTTATCACGTTATTTATTTTATTTTTTATGTTTTTAAATTATATAATTAATTGTATAAAAGTGAATTTAATTTTGTTACCCCGTAGTGTATTTTTTTACATTATCTAAAAATTATTTTAAATTAAATATGCTTAATTTTAAGTAACTATGACAATGTAAAAAAATGTAATTATGACAAAATTCAATATTCTTATCCTATATAATAATTAAATATTAAATAACAGTATAAAAATATTACGCATATTATTTGTGTGAGTGTCAAAAAAACTTAATTATTAATTAGGAACCTAGAATACAGTGTATTACGCGTATTCGGTACAATTAGTATGTTTGAATAATTGAATTGGATAAGACAGCAGTACGACAAAGGGGAAAGAGATAGGGGGAATATGAGAGCTGAACTTGCATCAAATCAATGTCTGTAGGAAAATAATAATTATTGAATATTAATTTATTTTTATTATAATAAAAAGAATTAAAACATCTGAAAGTTAATTAAAAATAAATAAAAAACTGGAACGAAGTCTCTCAAAACGTGCATCATTGACGAAACTGGTTACGTAGACAACTATTATTAATTTGTGGCTGTCCTGTCCAGAAGTAGGTTGTTTTCATTTACCATTAATCACTGATTTCCAATTTTACAATTTCACATTTGGATATTCCTAAAATAAAAACCCTACTTTTCAACACTATCACCTCAGTTTAGTATCTTCAATAATACTCGATCCCTCCGAACATTAATATAAGGAATTTATATCATAGAACTAGAGTAATTTGCCCGCTTTGTAAGGCTGCAGACAAAAAAAAAAAAAAAAACAGTGCTCCGTGTTTCTTTTAAAATGAAAAAGAAATGAAAAAAATATCGCTTCTTGACACGTGTAATTTTTTAACGGCTAGACAATTTTATATACAATACTGATTACACAAATTAATGTTTTGGAGCATCTGAAAAACCTCAAACGATACACTTTTGAGAGAACAACAAAAGTGAATAATTTGGAATATATAGTGTATTGAGCAAGACAGTTCCTTTCAGAATGGTTTGTTGCGAGAGAACTAAATCAAAGTTCAAATGCATCAAAATATGCATTTTCCATTCTTCATGACAGAAACATCCCTTTGGCTACATGAAATGAATCATCGATTCAGTGGAAGATCTAGACATAACTAACGTTATATTCAAATTTAAGAAAAGAATATTCAAATCTGACTGCAAGACAATTGTGGACAAGATCCGTGTTCCTAAGTTTGACTCCTCAGAAGTTGATATCATCATTAGAGATTGATGATGTTGCATTCTTTCTCGCAATCCAATCTTTAGTGTCGAGTTGGTTAGAAAACAAGCTAATGTGATTGTCCACACTCTTGCCAAGACACCCACAAATAATGTTAGTCCTAATTTATATCATTCTTCATAAAATAATGAGTTGGTTAATATATATATATATATATATATATATATATATATATATATATATATACCAATTTTCATTAATCATCATTAATTTGCTGTCGGTGAAGTAAAAATTTTAAATTATGCACCACTTTCAATAAATATCATTGTCTTTTCTAAAAGGAAATAAATGACATCTTGAATTCTCCTTCTTAATGAACAACTCAAAGTCTTTAATGAGGGTAAATAAAAAAAAATTATAAAAATTATAAAATACCTAATAAAAAGAATCATAGACATTCTAAATAATATCTTATATTAAGGTCTAGAAGGGGTATGATCCGTTAACTATTATTGACAATATGACCGAAGAAGGCTAAAATTAATTTAAATTTTTTTAACGTGTAATTTGGCATTTCCATTCTACATCTGAGTATAAAGAAAATATTTATGCCAACAAACAAAATACATGTCAAAGATTAAGACATAAAAATAATTACTTTTAATTTTATATATTCAATAAATATATATTAATAATTTAACTAAATCAATTTTTAATGTGTTAAAATTTAGTTTAAGAAAGTATTATTTTTAGTGGCTTCCAAAATAAGGTTTGAGTGCCAACAAGGCCAATATAGCTAGGAGTCAATCTGTACCGACACCAAATGTCTGTTTCTTCTATTAATTTATTTTCCTCCAAATAAATATATGATCTATGTGCAACTCTTTTTGTTTTCTTGGGAAAAAGAATTAAGGCCAGAAATTAATTATAAAGGCCTCTGTTCTGGAATACTATGTCGTACCAAATGGTTCTGTTTCCTAAAGCCAGGTTATTGTCGACGAGTCCATTGCAATTCTGTAGGTGGGCTTCGACCCCACCACTTTGTATGGTGCAATTTCTTCGCATATGGATTTGCCGATCCAAATGTTCAATCTCCTTTAACCTTTGTTTTTCCCCTCTATCGCACAGTCGCTGTCCACTCTTTTTCTAGCTACTGCTTCCTTTAAATTTTAGTTTTCTCAAGCGTTCATCCAGCAGGTTCTTAAAGTTTAATTGATTCAAGTCTATTTTGTTCTATAAACAAAACCAATTTTTCATACCCCCCATACATCTATGATCTATTTGTTTACATACATATTTCAATGTATAGAATTTCTGTGGACTAAATCAATGAATAATCAAAACTAATTACAAAAATATTTGACAAATAAATTTTTGAGTTTAATTAAATCTATATTATAATATAATTGAAAAATATTTTTTTATAAATAGAAAAGTCTTCTCATAAATATAAAGTTAAAAAATTAATAATGCTAACAAATACTTAATATAACTCTCAAAAGTTGATCGAGGAGAGCAAAACTAGATTTTGCACTTCACAAGTCAAGGTTTAAGCTCTGATTCATCTTTTTGAGCCTAAAAGCTTTTCTTGTCTTGTATTAAGGCACCATCTTCTTTACCTAAATTTCTAGAAAATTACTTAATATGTAATTCTTAATGATATACATATGCATGGTTGTCAAACTTGCATATTAAATTAACTCTTAAACTCATTTACCCAGTCCTTATGTTAGGGCACATTTTATAGCACATCCAACCAACCTCGATCTCTGATCCTCTACTCAATTCGTAGGCTGACAGCTTTGGAAGGGATCTCGAACATCAAACTCCACCATTCTCTCATTTGTTCAAAGGCTTCCAAGCTTCACTCTACTCTAATATTTCAGCTTTAATTTATTCTTCCAAGGTCGTCATGAACTCATTTTCTAAAACTGATCCTAGGATAAGACTATTAATTAACTAGAAATACTCTTAACAACATTTCTACTAAAATAACTTCATATTTCTAGTAGAAAAATTCTTCAAAACACTGTTGATTGATTCAAACATATTTTAAAGTTTAAGCTTTAGGCTTATCAATAAAAAATATTTATTTATAGTCTTTATAAAACAAAAAGATGATATATGTTGAGCTAACTCTTTAAAAAATACACCAAATTGTCATAAGGAATAAAGTAAAATGAAAATTTGAGTGTCGAGTTCACAAGAACTTTATTTATATTTAGATTGTGTAAACCTAATTTTTAAGCAATAAATAGAGTAGAAGAGATAAGAAATTATAAATGAAAAAGAAAAAATAGGACATAAAAAGACAAGAAAAATAAACAATAATTGAATGCGAATGATGAATTCAAAATTCAAATATGTTAAGATCTAGGATACCAAAGCTACTTGTGATGTAATGTTAATAGTTTTTTCTATTTAATATTATCTCAATTTTACTCACATCTACTCTGATACTCTAACCCTAATTCCTTAAGTGAAAAAGCCTAATTTATTTATTTTCTCTCCCAAATTCATTTGCAAAGATCAAACAGTAAATTATATTAAGAGTAAAGATGCACGCATAGGTTAAACAAACATCATTTTATTCTTAGACATGATTTCATTTATATGTTATTCCCCAGTTCTTAAAAAAATAACATTTTTTAATGCCTACTTCCTAAACAAATGTATGAGTATGGGTGATTAGACCACAATCAATAACAATAAAGTACAAAAAAAGAACAATAAAACTGGAATTGAATTAAATAGATAGTAAGAAAGAATTACATTACAAGAGTTGACCGCTAGGTTCCCAACAACGGGGATTTAACCGCTTATGGCCATGAGAGACTTTACACTTTAGGGGTTAATGAGAATGGAAGAAGAAAGAAGAAAAAGGATGGATAAGGGAGGAGGAGAGGGGAATGACTCTAGAAAGAGGCTTCCCCCTATTTGATATACTCTAGCTTTGGGTTTATTCAATAGAGAACTCTGAGTCGGTGTGTCTTTCTCCTTTGTTTCATATTTTTTTATAGGCTTAAGGTAGCTTAAAATTCACGCAACATTGCACTAAGCGCGTTCGTTGGGCTTGGTGAGTATTGCGGCGATCATGCGCGCCTTTAAGTTTCTTCGTGGATCTTCTTCGCGCTAAGCTTGGATCTATCTTGCGCATTAAGCGAGATGTTCCAATCTTGAACTTCTTCTTCAAGGTTTTTTTTTTCAAGTTTTTGTATCAATTTTCTTCCAAAATACTAATTTTCCTTCTTTTGAATCCTACTAGTTAAGAGTTAGAATGACATTAAAATCCTCATTATTCTATTAAAAATAACACTATAGAGGAAATCCAATTATTCTAGTCAAATTTAGTTATCAAATAAACCTAAATTTTGCAGTTATTATGTTGACAAGAAGTTCAATATATATAACTAGTTCTTTCATATAAAAAAAAAAAACTCCCAAATTTGCTTTAGGTTTTAGTCAACCTTGGGTTGGTCTTGACTCTTCTCCCTTCATTAGTTCATCTGTGAATTGTGAATTATGATTTTGTGATTTGTTATTTTCATTGTTTTTTGCTCTTCTAAGATTGTGTATCATTATGAATTTGTTATTTTCATTTTTTCGGGCAATCCTTCTCATAATTAATGATTCCTTGTAGACTTTTTTTCTCTGCTGGTTTGTGTTTGGGGCATTCGTTCTCCATTTGCATCTTCTTTTATGCTTGCTTTGAGTATATACAAAGATTCATTGCATGGAAATCATGAACGCGTGGCCTGCAGTGGGTTATTCGTTGTTGCTTCTGATTTCAGGTTTCGGTTCATAGGTTTTTGCTGATTCGTTTTTGTTGGTTGGCCTGCTCTGGCTGTTTTTTAGATTGTGTCACGAATTAACGTTGATGTATATATTCTCCCGATCGAGCACATCTTGTGCAGCTATCAATATAATTAGTTTTCCTATAAAAAAAAAAAATTGTGATTTATGTATCTTCGTGTGACTATTATAAGTTTTTGTTCTCTGTTATAATATTTTTGTATAAGTCTAAGCTTATGGTTAATATATATATATATATATATATATATATATATGTGTGTGTGTGTGTGTACTGGGTCTTACACGAGGAAGGAGTATATTCCACCCACGTCTGATCAGAGTCCCTGCATGTACCTTATCTCCCCAGCTCAAACTTGAAACTTCTGTTCCTCATCATTGTTAAAAACTGTTTCTAAACATAAAACTATACGCGTAACGTTTGTTTCACTTTTTTTGGGGTGCAAAATAAACAATTGTATCATCCAAGTTTTATTTTTAGTTAAATTTACAAACAAATATATATTGAAATGTATGTTGTTTGAACTGAATTATTTCATGAAATTTTAATTAATCTCGAGTATAAAATACCTATTATAAAAAGAAAAATAAATAAAATAAAATTTTATACTCAACTTCAAAAAAAGAAATTTGCAACAAAATAAACAGATAAAATCTAAATTTTAATCTAAAAATGAAAATGCATAATGAGTTAATTAAGGGTGCAAATAAAGTATCGGGCGTTGACTTCATCAAAATGGATTTGATATCTCTTTAATCTTTATCAGCATTATTGCTGGAGTACTACTATATTGGGTAACATACAAATGCGTGTAATCATAATAGCTAAGACATCAATCTCCAAATTTCTTTTAGTACCTGGACATAGCACAAGAACATAAATTTGGGCGGTTATTAGAATATGGTACATATATGAGCATTGACTAGCGATCCATATGATGGCATGAAGATATATATTCTGGATGAATTATGGCTCTAATGTCTGCTGCAGCTGGGACCCCTATGTTGTGGCTGAAATCTATTTAGGACAATAATTGAGTTATAGCCTTATAGCAACGCATGTTTAAACAAGGACCCCCCACTAAAATAATATTCTAACATGGTGGAGAAACTGTGGCTTACGACACCCAATAGTTATATATTATTGACCCTTTACGGTCTTGGATTGGACCAGTGTGGTCGTTAAGCTTTATGATTCCTACAGCTTTGAACCATGCCTTGGGCAGTTCAAATAAAACCAGATTTGCAGGCAGAGTTGAAATGAAGAGGGTGTCACTGCAATGAAAAATCGAGTCAAATCAGTGTAATAAGTTTTTTTATTAACAAATATTAATTATTAGTATTATTAATTTTTGTTAATAAAAAATTGAATCTGTGACTTTTTTTATTTTCCTTTTTCCTTCAGCAATTGATCCAGTCAATCTTCATATATGGTTTGATTTGGTTAGGTCTAACTCTTTTTTTAAAATAGGTATTTTTTTTTACATTTCATTTATTTTTATTAAATTCATCGTTAGTGGTTTAATTTGTTGTATTATTTAAAATTTTAAAGCCATTTGTTTCTATATGTTAGTGTTGGAATAATATAATAGAAATTATAAACCTTAAACCGAATGAAAGATTTTAATCTATTTGGATTTCGGACATGTATATACACACCACTAGTTGGCAATTCAAGACTAGCCCACTATATATCCTTCGAAAATCCGGAAAATGAAATGTCTATTACAAAGAATTCGCCCACATTACCGATCACTGAACGTTTGAGTGAACTTAAAGATTTCAAAATGCAAATTATATATGCGACTTCAAACCTAGACCTACATTACATTTTGTCTCTTTTTTTTTATTTCAGTAAGTCTTTGGGAGACATTTTTTGTTCATAAAGGTGAGGTTGGCATGCCACCGAAGGTGGCCGAATTGAAGTCAAGCCCTAGTTGAAGATTGTACGAGGTGAAAGTTAAAGAACTGAAGAAATTTTTGCTATAGAATATTCATAGAGATAAGGTACGAAGGATTTGATATGTGTGGTTTTGATCGGGCAACGACTAATCTCTGAGTTGACAAGGGAACATATGGTTCAACTTTTAGTGTTATAGAGTGCCATCATTAAATTAATGAAGCAAGATTATAGGGTGTCTTTTTAGTGTTTAAGAAGTAGAATAATAGGTGAGTTAATTGGAATCTTTGATGAAATCTTGTGCACCAAATGATGATGTAGTCATTTGTAAAGATCTCAATACTCAAGTTAATATTTATAGAAAATGATGGAAGTGAATAATCGTAAATGTGTATTGATATCATTTATGCTTGCTTGTGCTAGGGTAGTGCCACATGCACCCTCTAGGTTTCCACAATTACCAGATTTTGTTTGAACCTTCAACTGTCTTGCTACAATCCCCATCACTTTCAACTTTCAAGGTTTTATATATTTTCAATCTAAATATTATCTGACCCAGTCACGTCTTGGTAATTATCTAGCTACTACTAGAATGTAAATAGATAATGAAAAAACATATGCAATAGAAAAAGTGAGAGAATCTCCACCAAAAAGAAAAAAAACAAAGTGAGAGAAAATACTCGTCCAAGGGGTAGCGTTTATATATATATATATATATATATATATATATATATATATATATATATATATATATATGCTTAAGGAATGAAAAGGGAATTGAATCTAAATTTTAACTGTATACAGAGCTTTCTTAACTGTTGATGATGAAAGACAATATGAAGTACCAAAGTTCTTCAAAAAAAGAAGTACCTAAAGTTAGCATACATGGAGTAAAAGATAAGTACTAATGATTTATTTGCTGATAAAAAAAAGTACCAATTTAATTTGAGGATATATTTTTTGTTTTTATTACAGAAATATTGTCTTAATTTTACTTTATTTTATGATTTAAATACTTTACAAAATAGTGAAAATAATGCAATTATTTAAAACACACAAAAATAAAACAAACAAAAATCTAAGTAATCAGATCCAAAAAAATTCTTCAAGGTAGTGAAGGCTTATATGTAAGCCAAATTGCCAATGAGAAAAAATTGTGGCTCATAAGTTGTGAGAAACCTTGTCCTCGCATTGTAATATCAAATAAATAATAAAAACATGTCCTCGACCATCTCAGCTATTTTTTAGGTTAATTATTGTTGACTCATCTTCAAGTTAAAACTCAAAAGGAAAAGGTTTCCGTTAATGGAAAGCCAGTATAATGTGTCTATCGATTTCCTGTAGAATGAAAATATATATTAAACCCAAAGCCAGACCACATATAGTGCTTCCTTAATTGATCATTATTCACAACACCTTAGCATTTGTTGGGTGATAGCTACGGTACATAGTCAATGGTGGTTGGCATTATGTTTATGATTTTTTTTCTTCTTTTTTAGTTGTTTTATTCTTAAACTAAAAACTCACTGTGCTTTTCGTTTTCAATTGTATTTGTGATACGAAAATCAATATTTGTGCTTAATCCAATTATATGTTCCTTTTATTTTGAAATTTTCAGATAGTCCATTGTTTTTTATGTATATGAATTTATTCACGAATAAACCACATATTGGTCTTTATTTTTTGTGGATACTTAGCACTACAATTTAATAGAAAGGAAACATCCAAATTACGTTTCATGCTTCGTATTATATATACATCCAAGTTGAAAGAAAGTCCTGCAGCATATATAAATCAATTTGGTCACTTATTAGGCTATAAATAAAATAATTGACCAATTTTGTTTCTTAAAGAAGTGTGAGACATTATCAATTTAATTCTTGAAAATGATAAAATGACAAATAAAAAGGTTATTAAAAATATAATTTATGATTCACTTTAGTCTGAAATTCAAAAAGAGATCTTTTTGTCATTTTATTACTTTTAGAAAAAAAAAAATACCATCCTTCTAAAACACACTTTTGTATATAGTAACTTGGATCATATTATTTCACTGTAAATTTGTTCAACAATACACACAGGTAAAGAAGAGAAAAAAAAAAAACGGGGACCAACATTTCCATATAGCATAGGAAATAGCACTCTAGCTAAATTATGAGAACTCTGTTCACTTCCTAAGTGCATCCTCAATGACAAACTTGCACCAAAGATCTTAAATCACTTTTGTTCTCATATTCATTGTTATTCTGGATTGTCGAGATTCGTTGTTGAATTGATTTTTCTTTCATCTTCTGGACCATTATTCTCCCTCTTTAATCAGTTGTGTTTTTTATTATCGACGAACGCATTCATGATGAAGAATGGATTGTTCACGCCGGCAATCTCGTGTCGCACTACTCCAACAGACAATCATGAAGACTTACATTCGTCCTTGTTAAGAATCGAGTCACAATCTGATGCTCTAACATAGCAAACTTTAAAATGAGGTAAAGATTCAGTAACACTGTCTACATCGAGATAACTCAGAAAAATCTTGCCTTTAGGCTTTAACTATTGAGAGTTGAGACTGTTAACAACACGGATGGTTGTCCATCTCAATATCCAGATTCCTGAGCCTTTAGAACCCATGCTTTCACCTTCATGCACCTGTGGAAGTAGAACTCTCCAATCAGAATATGCATCATGCATGGATAAACTGCCCGCGATCTGCACCTCTGATAATATAAGTTATATAAGTCATTTAATTAAAAAAAAATCTTTAAATCAGTTTGGTCAATTATATACTTTTATCGATTTAATAACATAAGTTAATCTACTTAATGAAATAATAGTTTAATATTTTTTACCAATGATTTTATGGTGCAACAATGAATTCTAGTCTTTTTTTTTTCTTTTCCTTTTTTGCAGTTTCTCTTCCAATTTCGAACTCTACTGGGCCCAGTCCAATTCAAATATCAAAGTAACTACTAGGGCTTTGCTATTCCAACCATTATTTACTAATTTTATCTGCAACTTTTTTTTCATTTTTTTGACAAAATTATACTTGATAGAAACGTGTTTTCATTGTGTTAGAAACTTGTTTTCATTATGTAGAAAAATTAATACAATGAAAACATATTCTCATTGTGTATTTCATCTAAAATACACAACAAAAACTTATTTCTATTGTGAGTGTGTGTATATATATACAATTTTTTAAAAAAGTTACTTTCTAATAGTAATCAAATTAATTATGATATAAATTAGTATCATAATTAATTTAATTAAAATTAAAAATATAGTTTATATAATAATTAATTTAATTAATATTATAAATATAACTTCTATGGTTATTAATTAAACTTCAACTAAATAATATTAATTTATATAGTTGTTAATATTTTAAAAATAACTTATATCTATAAATTGTGAACCAACACCAAATGAAAACATGTTTTTGTTTTGTGTTGCTTCAGCACACCTTGCAATAAAACGGAAAATGTTTCTATTGTATATTGTAAACAATGAAAATAAGTGTCTAGCAAGGATATTTTTGTAAGAAAAATTTACATACAAGCATGGAGTTAACTTAGCGAAAAATAAGATGAGAATAGCAAAGCCCAAGTAACTGGTACAGCATTCGTTTGACAAAATAAAATGTGTAGCATTTGCGTTTCGTATGATAATATTAAATTAAAAATATAAATATTATATGTTACAAATTTAATGATGATGTATAAAAAAAATTATATTCTTACTAAACAAATTTAATGAGGTATATATAATGTAACAACATATTTCTTATATTGAGAAAATTGTTTACCTATAAATTGATATAAAGGTGCATATATGAGTGATAAACGAGAATTAAAACAATATATAAAGCCAAACATTAATTTGATAAAAAGGAGATATGGACAACCTAACTTAAATTAACTTAGAATTGACATTGAAAGAACTAAAAACCTAACTACTAGGGAAACCAGTTCTTATAAAGTTGGATATGCATTTACTAAAAGGTGGGAGATATATCAACAAGGAGCATTAGTTGTATGATTAATGCATTTATTATTAGTTATCGTCTTTATGAAATATATATACTCAAAATTTTAATCAATAATAGCCGAAGTGGGTATAATTTATGTATAATCTAAACATGATTAAACGAATTAAAAGTTCGTAAAGAAAGTGACGTTTTGTAGGAGAATTTTTCTTCATGGGTATTGTAATTTTTTATTATCATAATTCTTGTAAATAATTAAAGTATCAAATATGAAAACTATTAATTTCATCATCATAAAAAATTATGAATTAATTTGATTTTTATAAAAATAAAATATATTTTTGTTGGTCTTCAAATGTAATTCTATTTGATGGTTTCCTCTAATGTAACAGACAAACTTAATCATTTTCTCTTTGTGTTGTTTCCAGCATACTCAAAACATAACAGAACTTATTGTTATTTCATCTTTTTTCTTAATTTCATCAAAAATTAAAAAAAAAAAATCCATTATAAAGTGACAAAAAATTGTAATTTTTTGGAGTTTTAATCATTTGTAATTAAATTACAAAGTGTAAGTCTGATAGACATGTGAGATTATCATTTAACAAAATTATAATTGAGAATCAATAAAAATATATTTTAGTTTTATAAAGACCAAATTAATATGAAAATTTTTATGACGATGAAATTAATATTTTTTAAATTTTACAAAGATTTCAAACATATTTTACTCATAATTAAAATTTGTTAGTCATAAATATTTTTTAGAATATTTACACTTTTTCAAATAAAAAATTATTATGTTTAGTTTTGGTAAAAAAATTCTAAGTATGTATAATTGTATTTTTTGCCTAATAATACCCTCTAATGAAATAACTTCATTATCTATACTTCTTTACTTAAATCATTGATAATAATTAAAAAGAGTGTGTATAAAGAAATATGTTATTTATAAAAAAAAAAAATGTATATTACTATGTCTTGTAGTAACTCATTCTGGAGTTACAAATATCAGCAAATCGATTAAAGCCTAATTGGATTTGTAGTCATGAATAATTGGTGTATCACGCCCATACAATAATTAGAATGATGTTATATGTTAAGTGGTAGAGGTGTTTAAATCTAAAATGATCCAAAAATTAAAAATGAAAATTGTTCAAAAAAATAAAAAAATGGAATCAAACCAATTTCTTTTGGATTTTTTTGGATGTTTTTTTTTCCTCAAATTGATGGTGGCAAAGGTGACATTTATGGTAATGGTTATGTAAATGGTGGTAACAGTGACGACATAATGGTGATAATGATATTAATGGTTATAGTCAATGGTGGCGATGTTAGTGATTGTAGTAGTAGTAGTAGCAGTGATTGTGACAAGTGGTAGGGTGGTGGTGGTAGTGGTTGTTGCGGTGATGCTGGTGGTAGTTGCGATGGTGGTGTTGTTGACAGTGGTGGTGGTAATGATAATAATGCCGATGGTGATGTCAGTAGCGACAATGATGATGGTGGTGGTGGTTGTGGTGACAGTGATTGAAATGATGGTGGTGATAATGACAATGACGATGATTGTGACATTAATGGTGGTAGCAACGCTGGTGACAATAGTGATGATGACAACTAGTTATGACAGTGACAACGATAATAGTGGTGGCAATGAGAGATGTGGTATTGTTGTTGGTGGCAATGACAGAGACGATGGTGGTACCAATGGTTGTGATGGTGATAGCGGTGGAGGCAACAAAAAATATCATTGCCAAATATGAAAAATATGAATTTTTTTTAACTAAAAACCAAATTCACAAATTTTTTTTTTCTTAATTTTGAAAATGAGTTTAAGAATATTTCAAAAATAATTTAAAAATCATTTCAGCTTTATTTTTGTCAAACACATGAATTGCATTTGAAATCCAAAAATAAAAAACTCGCAACCACCCGAAATGGGTTCTTATATTACTTGAGTGTTTTGCAGTTTTATGTATATATTATTTAAGTTTCACAATATTTTGTAATATTTATGTATACGAAACTTATATAATGTATACCACTTTTTATCATACGATTTTTTTAATATATGTTTGGTTTAAAATGGATAAAAATTGGATAAATTTTACTGTAGAATGTTTAACATATTAATAATATTTGTAAATTGTTATTAGTAATTTTTTAATGTAACTTAATTTAAAAGATGAAATGAAAATATATAAATTTTATTAAAATAATATTTTAATAAAAACAAAAAATCGAATCAAATCAAACCGTAAAATATTGATTTGTTTTGATTCAGATTTTATTTTAAATAAAAACCGAACCAAACTAAATCACACATATTTTTTAAGTTTGATTCGAATAACTTTTTGATGAAAAATAAAACCAAACCAAGTGATAAACATTCCTATTAAGTCCCCATTAAGTGGTATGAATAATATTTCTTTGCCTTTCAAAGAATGAAATCGATAAAAATAGAACAATTTTTTTGTTGAGAGACAAGAAAAACTAAAAGAGAAATCAAAATTTGAAATAAATACAGGAGAAGAAATATAATTTAATATGAAAAGATTCATAACAGTGACACATTTCACATTGGCACATATTTTGAACGAGAAAAAAGAGAAAAATATATGATGCGTATCTGGTGGTGGGGTGGGGTGCCGCTCTGAATAATGTACGTTTATGCCACACCACCCCACCCGTCCACCTCTTTTGTCGTTACGTGCTCTCTCTTTCCACGAAAAAGCTTTTACACTTTGGAGTCTTTGTCACCCTCTTATTGTTTAAGAGTTATACTACTATTATTTATTAAATATTTTTTATAATATTATTTTTTCATTTTTTATCATATATATTTTTCTTTTTCTTTTTTGTTTACATATTGTTTTTCTTTTTTTATCCTACAAATTTTTGCATGAAAAAATTATGTAAACATAATTTCACAGTTTGGAATCACACGTCGCTTTTGCGTGCACTTTCGTTCTTCTTTGGTTTTGGCGCTCTCTCTCTTTCTAATATTGATTGCTCGATTTCAAAATAAAATAAAAGCAACTCATAAAAATAAAATAAAATAAAAAGCAACAACATTATAAAATCATACATTATTAATATTATTATATGATGATATGGTTATGCTAACTTAAAATATTAACAGGGGCTGCTCAGTGCTCACTTCTAAAAACTGCAACTGCAAAATTCTCTGTAACTAAGCCAAATTGTGTTTTCAATTTCGTGAATTCAGGTTCTTTTCTCTAAGTAAGAGTTCATTGCAAATCCTGCTCTTGTTGTACTATCTGAATATATAGCCTTTGCCTTGAAAGGTTGTTTGCTTGTTGTCTTTTTGTTCTGCTATGCCTGTCTATGAGAATTCCATGTTTTTCACCTCTTCTTTGTTTTCCGTTTCAATGTTCATTGGTTGTATTTTTTTTCTTTCCATTTTTGGTTATTAATTAATTGTCAAATTTCACAGCTTGTCAAAATATGAGAGGTATGATTAACTGCCAACTTGAAATTCTGAATTATGCAAGTATTATTAGTAATTACAATCATATTTAATATAACTGGGTTTATCATGAAGTTGATTTTCTGCATTTTGTTCCACTTTTTTTTAGTTAGCAAGGTTGGATTTAACTTTCTAAAAAAAGTCCAATTTTTGGGGGATGGGGTGGTCTTGTAAACAACATGTTTTTATTTCGTCCTGGATAAGATTAATGAGTAGATGGACGCAAGAATGATCAATCCTTGGAACTGAAGATACTATGGACAGCCTATTCGGCAGTTTTGAGTGATTGCCCTTAAAGCCTAACCTCGTAGTTGCTGGTTATGGCCTTTGAACAATTAAAGGAAGTTAAAGAACCAAACCAGAACTGGTTGGTCACATTTGGTGCTCTTTATTGTGCATCTCTTGTATATGGCAGCCTTTTTATGTTTCTTATATAACTAGGAGGGTAGTGTGATAAAAAATTTAGAAACTTTGGGCTTTACCATTTATTTTTTTGGAAATGATGAGTCCCTTAACGAAAGAGGAACATGTCTGTCCGAAAGTGTTGAATGCTTACCTGGTTTTAGCAGTGTTCTATTTCTATTTCCAGACTCCTGATCTTGTTCTGCAAGAATCAATTAGAGCTATCAGTTGTCACCACAGAATTTTGTCTTGTGGTTGTACTAGTGGCCTAGCATATCAAATTGAAATACATTCTAGAGCTGAAAATTGGTTTTTCAATTCTCCTGTGGTAGACAGACTTTGTCAGGTAACATTGTTATATGAAGTTTGATTTGTGTTGTAAAGCATGTTGCCACGAAATATGTGGCTAGGGTTAGCGAGTAAATTTGTGCATCATATTATTTTGAATCTGACTATCAGCTGTTGTTATTGGAAATAACTCAACATATTTGTAGCGGCAAGAATTATGTTACATTATGGGTGTGTTTGTTGATATTTATTTATGACTAGGCATGAGCTTAATGTTGCTAACATTACTCAATCATTGATAGAGGCTAAAGTGATTTAAGTTCAAATGGAGCAGTATGAAATTCTAGAACAGATCGGCAAAGGTGCATTTGGTTCTGCCCTTCTTGTGAGGCACAAGCACGAAAAGAAAAAGTGAGGATCGTTCAATCTCTCAATGAAATGTGTTATAAGATATAATGTATCTCTTTGAAGGTTAAGGTTAATTTGTTAATTATTTATTTGTGAACTTAAGAGTGTTGCTACTTTTGATTACTTTTTATATCATATGGTGTATTTTTTTCCCTTAGTTTGTGTCATTTACGTTTTAGGTATGTTCTTAAAAAGATCCGCCTTGCTCGTCAAACTGACAGAACCCGTAGATCTGCCCACCAGGAGGTAATTCACTCTCCTTTTTATTTCCCACTCTCCAGTTGTTATAGGAAAACTGAATCAAGTACTTAAGGGGCTTACCTCTTTCTTTGGATTTCAATTAATGATTCTTCTTTCTCTAGAAGAGATTAACATCAGCAGCATGTTTTGATGTTGAAAATGGCAAATTCATTCTTGTACATTTTCTATTATGTTGTGCTAGTTTTTGCAGCTTGAAATTTTGAAGTTGATCTTTAAGCAATTGAGCCTAAGTTTTATTCATTCTAGTCATTTTTACATTTGAATTTTATTGTAATATTTATTGTTAATTTCTTTCTTGTTATTTTATATCCTTAAATGTGAAAATGATATTTATGTCGTCTTTCTCATTTATTAGATTGTAAGATGTTTTGTGGGTTCCTTGTCTTGTAGATGGAGCTTATATCTAAAGTTCGAAATCCATTTATTGTGGAGTATAAAGATTCCTGGGTAGAAAAGGTCAGCCTTGTTTCCAATTAGAACTTCCTAATTCAGTTGTTTTTCATGTTTGTGTGTATGTGTATTTTTGCTCAACTTACTAAGATTGTCAGGGGGTCGTTTCAAATTTGATGTTTTGTTCTTTACTTATCTGTTTCCAGATGCTTTTATTTTTTTCATACTAATGGAAATGTTGATAGCAGAACCTCTTTTGTAACCCATCATATTGATCTATAAACTTGATTGATTTATCATACTGAAATTGGCAAAGCCGGTATCTTTATTTCCAGGGTTGTTTTGTATGTATCATCATTGGCTATTGTGAAGGAGGGGATATGTAAGTGTCATAATTTGCATTTAATTCAAATATTTCAAGAAGTTATAGCATTTATTAACGCATAATGTCTTTTACTTGCCATTATGTAGTCATTTGAGAGTTTGTTTCTGTTGTACAGGGCCGAAGCTATAAAAAAGGCTAATGGTATTAACTTTCCTGAAGAGGTTGATTACTCTTGCAGCAACTCCTTTCACATAATGAGCCTGATAGTTTTCATTCCTATTCCCAAGCTCTTTGGAACTATATGAAATAATTGATATTCGTTAACTTTTGTATACAGAAACTTTGTAAGTGGCTTGTTCAATTGCTGATGGCACTTGATTATTTGCATGGAAATCATATTCTTCATCGTGATGTCAAGGTAAAGGACAAGACTTAAGTTAAATACTAGTTGATTTTATATCTCAGAGAGCTTTGAGGACCAGCTTTATGTTGATGTTAGTTTTTCATCTGTGCCAGTGCTCAAATATATTCTTGACAAAAGATCAAGATATACGTCTAGGTAAATGGTCTTACTCATTTTATCTTCACACTGCACTATACACTTGATCTCTAAATTGGGATTTGGTGTGTTGTATTTGTATACTATCCTTATGTTATGCAAGCTGGGTGCAGGTGACTTTGGTCTTGCTAAAATGTTGTCATCTGATGATCTTGCTTCCTCGGTGAGTGATATTACCAAAATTCTGTTATGTACACTGTTTCAACATTTTTTGGGGGAATTAATGGCTATTTGTTCTTGCTCTAAACTTAGGTTGTTGGCACTCCAAGTTATATGTGCCCAGAGCTTCTTGCTGATATACCCTATGGCTCTAAGTCAGATATCTGGTCTTTGGGTAGGATAGATTGCTTTTGTATTCTAGAGATTGCCGAAACTTAATTACTCTTTTTGTTTCCTTCTATTACAATATCTTTTTAACTGTATTTGTCATTTGGTTTGACATAACATTTGACAGGATGTTGTATCTATGAAATGGCTGCTTACAAGCCAGCTTTTAAAGCTTTTGTAAGTTATGATTTGAAGATTTTGTATTTATTTTTTTAAGTGAAATGTTATTCAGAACTTTCTAATCCTAAGTAGTAGGATTTACTAGGGAATGCAATAATTCGTTTAAAACTCTTAAAATCATTTTGTTGGATTATAAGCATTTATGTTCATGTTTGAGACTTTGAATTATATTGTTTTGGAAAACATTTGCTTCTCATTCATTTATGATGGCTTACTGACTTTCAGTATTTCACATTTCTGAAGTTTGGTGCTCAACATTAAATCATTGACTCATTTTATTTTTGTTATGCCTTCATTGGAGCAGGACATACAATCATTGCTTATAAAAATAAACAAGTGTATAGTATCTCCCATGCCAACTATGTATTCTGCTGCTTTGTGAGTCCTCTGTTTCTCCAGAATCTTTAGTTATTTTAGAATTATATGTATTTAACAGCTTTATCTAAATGATATGTAAGTGTCTATGGTTACTGAATTTGAAAAACGTCAATGGTGGTTTGTGTTTATACATGCAGATATTGATCAAAATCGTAATTGGTAAGAGTGTAAGACCTACCATTAGATTTTATGGTCTCACTTATAGGCTTCCAAAATTATTGGGGAATTGGAAATTTAAGTGCTCTTTGATCATAGAATGATCCATGTTAATTGTTATGTTTCACATCATTTAAGACTTGACCGCATCTTTTAATATACTCGATTTACATAATAAATCATTATGATAGAACTAGAAGGATGCCATGTAATTCAGTCAAGGGTTTGGTTTATGATAGCATCAGCAGCAGGAAGAAGGAGGAAGACTCTTTGGATGCATGCATGGCTATTAGTTAGTTGCCGAGACCGTTAGTTAGTTACAAGCTGTTAGTTAGTTGCAACGGCATTTGAACTACTGCAACAAGTTAGTTACGGGTTGTAGCAGCTTGAACCCAATTGTAAATAAAGATACCCCAGCAGGAATAAAATGCAGAGAAGAATTATGAAATACTTGTTTAGTGTAGTTAGCATAGCATAAGAGTAGTTTCGGTGCATAACAGTTTACCATTATACATTTTGCAATGGTAACTCTATTAACAGTGAACAATCCTATATTGTTTAACTCCTGATATATGCCCTTGCTTGTATATATTACATCTCATTTATTCTCCTTATTATTTGATCTTTGCAGTTATATTTGTTCCCACTTTAAGTTATGAACCTCATTCAGTGACATGATTTGTGTAACTTGAGACATACATTTTTCTTCTTTCAGTCGAGGGCTTGTCAAAAGTATGTTGCGGAAAAATCCTGAGTTGAGGCCAACTGTAAGTTTTATTTGTTTGTGTATTTCTTTGCATTTATCAAGGCACTGCTGATTTATTTATAGATTAAAACTAGTCTCTAATAGAAAATGATATACATATGCCATTGTCTATGTGGCTTACATGATTAGACCTAATTGTCTTAAAGTGATAAATATAACCTAGATGTTATCAGTCTGACAAATTTAAATGCAAATTTATATTAGTGCTCTCATATTTTTCCCTTTCATTTAAAAAATAATAATTTTAACTTTTAAGGGAGAGCAATTCTTCTACATTATTTCCTCAATTTTCCTGTCTCCTCTCGGGTTCTATTCTTTCTATTCTCAAGGCATATTGCTTTTCAAGCTTCTCATGTGCTGCTATGAGCATAAACTAGTTTCACACTTCTACTTAACAATACTTATTTGATTAGTCAAGAAAATCCAATGTCAAGTACAACTAAAAGCTTATTGATTGAGGTTGGCAATGTATAGAGACCTAGAGCATTAATATTTGTAGGGGCAAACAAAGAGGTTGAGGGATTTAAATTTTAAAATAATACATGGTCTTTACTTGATAGGACTAGAAAAATTGGGAAACTTAGATAATATGGTAACTTTTACATTTTTTTTTTGTTTAAAAATGTCAACTTAAATTGTGAGGCTAGTAACCTTCATAACTTTTTAGGAGATATGTCTGCAATTAGAAAAGAGGAAAAAGCATCTGAGCATGCACATTAGTGTGGATAAACTACATAAACAAATAGCTAAATAAAATCCAGAAGGCTAGTTAGAGGACCATTTGTTTAGACCTTTAGTTCTTTGCTTTTGATTTCCATTTTCACCATACATACTTTTGGGTACAGTAAATGTGTTAAGCATATAAAATGTTAATAAGGTCGTGCCTGCTTTTCCTTTTTGTTCTCTACATCTATTTTTTCGTTGACCAAATGTAAATGTAATATAGTTTTAATTTGATATGATCTCTATAGTCATTGTTGTCATTAGTTTAAGTTTCACTCCCATTTTATGAAGCAAACCTTGAAAGTTGAAACTCTACAAATGTAAAGGTTTTAAGCATAGGGCGGTGGCCACAATACATTTCATGTGAGACGTTACTATGTTTCCAAATTCAATTGTTTGCTACTAAGTTTCTGTGTTCTTTTTCAATGCTTATATAACTAGTTTATGCAAAATTTGCTTGACATTCGCCATTGGCTAGCTTCATTTTGGTGGACTTTTTCAAAACAAATTAACCACGGATTGTTTTGGCAGGCTGCAGAATTACTTAATCATCCACATCTTCAGCCTTACATTCATAAAATTCAACTAAAATTAAATAGCCCCAGAAGAAGTACTTTTCCATTCCAATGGCCCGAGTCAAATTACGTAAGGAGAACTCGGTTCGTAGATCCAGAGTCTGTTTACACTCTTTCTGACCTAGATAAATGTTTGTCATTTAGCAATGACATGGCCTTGAATCCTAGTGTTTCTGGAACTGAACAAGTTTCTCAGTGTTCTACTCAAAGAGCACATGGATTATCCACTTGTTCAAAAGAGAAGATCTATGAACTATCTGTAGGTTGTGTCCGTGAAAAATACAAAACTGACAAATCAAAAGCCAGTAAGTTCTCAACTGTTGAGAGAACACCAAGATCAAGAGCAGTTACGGTTTCTGCCACTACCAAAAGGCATACAATAGCAACATCAAAGACAACCCATTCTGGTCCAAAACGTGATTCAGTAAGTTTATCCTTTGCATGACTCTATTTTCATTTCTCTTGATGGCCAAAGAAAAAGAAATGAACTCCTGCTGAACTGATTGAATTAATTTCTCATCTATTCCCAAGCGAGTAGAGAGTTAGGCCGTGTGTACATGATGCATGCAAGGGTGAACATGTCTACTTCCTGTATTAGCAAAAGATCATGTTGATAACATTACTTTTATTTAATCACAAATCACCGTATATGTTAAATTTGTTGATTTTTACAGTTCTACCTTAAAATTTATATCAATAATGATTTCAAATTGATCGGGTGTATAAAAAAGATTAGTAACAATGTAGAAGTTGACCTCAAGAAATATTCCCTTATTTTATAAAAGTTTTTTAGAAAACTGATAAAACAAACAATTGTTTCTTGAAAATAAGCCAAGCCAAGTGTGCACAAGAGATTAATTGGTGATGTGGTTTGCAATGTTTGACTTGAAGAAGATACTTCACATGTTACCAAGCTATATACTTATATTTCTGCTTTTCATTTCAGCTTCCAGCATCTCATGCACCATCTAGAAAATTTTCCACACCACCAAGAACCAGGGCAAGGGCAACACCAAACTTGTACACTAATGTTCTTGGAAGTCTAGACTCTCTTGATGTTTCCATTAATGCACCGCGAATTGACAAGATAGTTGAATTCCCAATGGCTTTCTGCGAGGATCCTTTTTCACCTATCCGTGGACCATCATCAACATCAGCGCGCTGCTCTTCTAGTTCAGCAGGGAGTACTGCTGATTGCTCCATCACAAAGGACAAGTGTACAATCCAAGAGGACAAAGTTACTCTCCCCACAAGTATCACTGATGCTTGCCCTGCTCCAAAGGAAACTAAATGCTCTTATGAGCATGTCAAAGATTGTGTTTCAAGTCATTCCTCTACTGACTTGGATCAACGCCGGTTTGACACATCATCGTACCAGCAACGTGCGGAGGCATTGGAGGGGTTGCTGGAGTTCAGTGCTAGGCTCCTACAACAACAGAGGTTTGATGAGCTTGGGGTGTTGCTAAAGCCATTCGGGCTTGAGAAGGTTTCTCCAAGAGAAACAGCTATTTGGTTGACCAAGAGCTTTAAACAAACTGCAGTCTAAGGTTTTCTTTTTCATGCATGCATATGATTATTTGCTAACTGATAGTGTACATAACGTTGTACATTTGACGATAAAATAGTGAATAATGACTTTTATTATTGGTGTTAGCATTTTCCTTGAGATGCACAGTGTACTGCACAACGGGCATGCATCATATAGAATAATACTACACATATCTCTTACGTATCAACTATCATCTATAAGGTTTTCACACTATTATAACCGGCCTACCTTAGGCTTTGTTATCATTGAAGCAGGTGATGTACACCAAGGTGTTATGCTCCAAGCATTGTTCCTTCAGGTTTTGTCCTTAGCTTCGTTATGGGCCGATTTCGGACTCATCATATTCGGGAAAAGATTATTTTCCAAGATTTCAATTGCTTTTGTTGTAAAAAAGTTGTTTGCAAAATAACCAAAATGTAACTCATGAATCGTCCTTAGGTCTGGGAAAGAACTTCATTCAGGAATGAGTTTTCTATAATACAATGGAAAATACAGTTGCATAGGTTGATGACAATTGCTTTGCGCACCCAGCAAATTGGCTATGCACCTAACACTTTTTTCATTTTTCCAAAATTACTCTTGGTAAATTTTTTACAATTAATGGTCTATGTAGGATTCAAACATGTGACTTTCAATTATTAACACGACACTCTAACTAACTAAAATAATTAACGTCGCTATATATAATATTAAAATTTCTAAAGTATATTTAATGTACATGCAAATTTACATAATAAATTTTGTGATAATTAATTTTGGTACATTAATTTTTAATGTATATTTAATGCACATGTAAATTTACATAATAAATTTTGTGACAATTAATTTTAATACATTAAATATATTAGAACAAAATTAATTCCCTAGACTGACCACTTAGGTCGACTTCAGGTCAATCATGGGCTGAGTGTGAATCTTAGGTCAGAAACTTAATTCTTGGGCCAATTCTTAGGTTCATCTAATGGGCTAACCTTGTACCCTCAGGTGGAACATTATTTTTTTGAAGGCACTTGCTATTTACAACATCCATTTCTGCTAAGTACTCCCATCCCCTTTTTGTATTTTAATCACCCATTATACTCTTTGTCCAGAGAGACTTGATTTATCCAAATACCAAAAGCATCAAGCTCTGGAATAAATTGGTCACGGGTAAGTGTACCAAAACCATGAAGCTCCAGGATTGATCACTTTCTGAAAAGAAAACAGTTACTAATACTATGGAATTAAAAAATATTGAAAATGAAAGCTATATATATTCAGAGTTGTAAAAGGAATAAAGTTGGGTTGATTCTTTTGACATTTTTTTCAGTGACAATGAAAAAAGAAAAAGGATGCATTGGGTGCATAATGTTATGTTATGGGATGGGAGTGACGAAAGTCCATCCGTATGAATGACTAAACTGGAACTGGGCCTTCATGTTTATAGAAATTGTATGATCCCAAGGAGAGAATTGTCCTTTCGTAAAGTCACTCCTCACAGTTATTGGAGAATCTGCTGACGTAATCTCAAAAGGAAACCTTCTCTCAACCCTAGATAATAATAGACTCACTCACCTGCTTGCTTTGCAGCTAATTTTAGAGCTTCTTATAACTGTTTCCAGTCACCGGAGAACTTTTGTAATCTCCTTTTTCTTTTTGGTTTATAAAAAAATAAAAGAAAAGAATGTGGTAGAAAATATAATAATTATTTGATTATTAGACGTGAGAGAAAAAGGAAGGAAAGAATGAAAAAAAATCTAGTTTTAAAAAGACAAATAAAAATGAGATATAATAATTTTATTTGTATATGTTGTGATTATAAAATGCATAATAACAACTTTAGCCTTTTACTGTCATTTAATGGTAGCTTTCTTATCAAATTGGAGAGCATTAATTTTAATGTATGACCTACAAGTTTTTTTTTTCTCTTTCCTCTTATTTCTATGGGTACCAAAGAGAGAAATTTTTTTTTGAAAAAAAAAATCTGTATTCTTTCGTTTCCATGACTTTTCTTCTCTATGAAATAAAGTGTTAATGTTTGATTTAAAATGTTTAACTATTATTATTATTAGTTTAAAATCTATTTAGTGATAATATTAAATAATTTTACACTAATTAATCACAAATGATGTTAGAAATGAATTTTAAATTAATTATTGTAAAAATAAGAAATTTCAAAATAACTTATATGTTGTCAAATAATTAACTCTTTAAATTTAACTATTTAATAGTATTTTATCTTTAGAAACATATCAATATTATCATTTCAAAAAAAAATATTATTGTTTAAGTTACACAACTTTTTCGATTTTAGACTAAAGTGGGTAATGAAGTGCGTATTTAGATGAAAATTGATAAAATTAATTATGAATGAAAATTGATTTTGGTGAAATTTAATTTTAAAGTAATGTAATTCATGCTTGTATTTTTTTTTATAAAAATAAGTTAAAAATAAAATTTAATATAATTTTTTTATCCAATATAAAAGTTATCGAAAATTATTTCAACTTAATTAATTCTAAATTATAATCAATTCTAAAATAACGTAAAATCAAACACTTAAAAAATTATATAAAATCAATTTTAAACTTAAAATAAATTATTCAACCTGTGAATCTAAACACACATAAATTATATTTTTAGTTTTAGGAACTTTATGTTTAACTACTAGAGGGACAATGTCTCCTACTTTTCAAAAATCAAATTGACTATTTACTTATTTTTACCATCTCACACAGTCAGACCCTTTCCACTATAAGCAACCTACAGCTACACCATCCAAGCAACCTAATCTAGACTTAACACCTGGCAACCCTATAGCAGCTCAAATTGTTGTCCACTACTCTCTACAGAAACTTATCTCTTTCCACACGCATTCATCTTTTTCTTCATGCCTCCAACCCAAACTACAATTACAATTTTCTATGAACTCACTCCTTCTCGTACAACCATCCTTTATTTCATACATGAAATGGAATGAAGACGATTGAATCTCCTTAGTGATGAAAAGTTAAATGGGAATAATGAGGCAATCGAGGGAGGAAGATTTTAGTTTAAAAAGCTTAAATTGAAATAAAACTTTTTCAAATGTCACGGAGCAAGTCATTGGCATTTGTAGAACAAAATAATTGCTCTAGTAGAATGTGAACTACTATTATGTACAGGGTGTTAAGTCATGCAGAATGGATTAGTGTCCCCATTGGCGAATAAGATTACAAGGAGATAAAAAAAAAATAGTTGTGAAATTGATACAAATTATCAAATCATGTAAACCTGATAATATATCTTATAAGTCTTCTCATCTGATACTTATTTTTTTTTTATTTTTAGTCAATGTTATTTTACCTTACATTATATTTCATCGGAAATTAGACAAGTTTTACCATACTCAAATGATCCTTTTTTCCTTTATTTTTATTAAGCTTAATTATATGATCTTCAATTCATTCATGAAGTCCTTTTCATATATAAATAGAATAGAAAACATTATCTCACCATATCTCATATATCAATATTAATACAAATATACAAGTATCAATGTTTTTCCCTGCAGTGGCTGGCCAATAAAGAATGGGCATACACTTGATTCCTTCTCTCTCTTTGGCTTCTCTGTGCTGTGGTTTTCGGTCAACATTCCCTACTGCTACATATTTGGTTGTCAGGAGATATATGTCGGGCAAGGTAAGGTTTGTGCCTCCTGTGTTTTGTCGTCATTCACCCAACCTTTGGCTTAAACCTGAAACGCATAAATTAAGAGGAAGAACATTAATTAGTCACAATTATTTTAGCTACTTGACCCATATTACCACATTTAAATGTCATCATTTTCCTCGTTGATGATGTTTCTTTTGACGCTTTAAATAGTCTGGCCAAAAATAGCACACCTGCTAAGTGGTGTGGGGGTTTGTAATTTTGCATGGAGAAGTCTTCTTTCTGAAGTAAATAAAGTTAAAAAGAAAAATAAAAAATGGGGTTGTGATAGAAGAAACAAAAAATGTTCATATACCACCTTTTTGTTCATTGAAGTAGCCATTAGGTTGTAATAGGTCGCGCTTTGTCATTCCTTGGTGGTCCAAAAGGGTAGCCAAAATTGACTTGTAATTTGTAAAGTATACTCATTAGATGGAAAAAAAATTTAAAAAAAGGGTCCTTCACTTCTTTGATCTCGAAAACACCAACAAAGCACATTTGAATAGCAATTGAGATCGAAAGGGAGCAATTATTAGTGAGAAAATGAGGCAAAAGGAATAAAGGTTGTGTCTTTTGTCAGAAATTATTATGAAGGACAGAATAAAATACAACCACCAAAAGCAAAGGCTGTTGTGGTTTGTCATAGCCTTTCAGAAAATGATGAAATTATGTTCATACTCCTCATGGGCTGAAAAATTTTGAAGAAAAAAAAAAGTAGAAGGAGTTGATGACGTCTATATATAAGCACGCGCATTTTAGCTTAGGTCCCCTTCTGGAACTCAGCTTTTGTGTTGTGTGTGTGCTGCAATAGCATTTGTTTGCACTTCCTATCATGTCGGCCTTGGACGTAGCCAACACCTATAACAAGAAAGAAGGAACACCATCACTACTCACCTCATTCCACAAAGCCTATACACTCTGACATTTTTCCAGTTGTGTAATGTCAGAGCCACAGCAGCATCTACATTCTACACCAATGCTCCAAAATAGGAGATTATTATATGGGGGAACATTAACTTAATTAATTAACATTGTTTTTTTTTATCAAGGACTGAACTACTATTTAGTACTATGCTTTTCACCAAAATAAATTAAATGTATAGTAATATGCTGATTGCTGCAAGACTAATAATTAAGATCAAACCAAGCTAAACATGTGTTTGCATAGGCATTCGTTCAATAGAAAAATTATGCATTCCATTGCATAAACAGAATAGTCACGTGAGTGGTGCATCAAGTTTAACGTGGGTTCGGTTGAATGTATTAACTATAATCAAAACACACTAAATATTCTTTTACTTGGTTACTCTTGCATCCAAAAATTGGCATTTAAGCTTACTTTTCTAATAATTAATATCTAATGAACTTTACTTGAACACACATAGTTCTACTTAGCACTCACTGCTGTTGCTGCAAATTTTTGTTCCTAAAATAATAAAATTTATTTAAGGAGTTAATTTCTTTTAATAATTTTTTTTATATACATCAGTTATAAATTAAATTTATAATCCATAAGAAATAAAATTATTTATCAATCATATATATTATTATTATGTCACACTGATAGATACTCTTGCAGGAAATGGACATCCACATTTGAAACTAAATTAATTTTGAAGACTTCAATTCGTAGCTATCTGCTTCTTTTGGATTTGAACTAATAATTAGATCCTTCGGAAGTTTCAAAGTGTTGTCAATGAGTTGATTTGTTACATAACGGCCTCGGTCTGTCGAACATTCTCCAAGGAAACATCATCTTACGTCCTTGTAAATTCTTTCAAGTGTCCTATCATTTCTAGCTATTAAACTTTAAAGGAAAATCAGTAACATCCGTGCCATTTTGGATGGATAAGGTGGATGACAGATATAAAGAAAGAGAACTAGTTAAAAACAACATAATGCTACAAAGTGTGATTTATGTTTTGTTCTTTCAAGCTTTTGAACATTTTTTTTACTCTTGTTATTTTCTATTTATCTAATAAAACTTTTTGAGAGTGTTTTTTTTTTTAAAAAAAAAAGTCTATTGTTCATTCATTGTACGTACGAGTGGTTTATGCAATTGTTTATCCTATCCCCCTTATATTTCCTTGATTTTTGGTTTCTTTAAAGCTATCTATATATTAAGAGTTAGTTTCGGTGCAGAGCTATTTAAAATTCTATAGGTCAAGGTAAAAGAATACTAGTTGTTCAGTAGCCTAAAGAGGTTGTATTAGTGATTATACTGAGGGTCTGTTTGGGTAATTTTAAAAAAAAAACACTCTTAAGAGAAGAAAAATTTGAATCTTATTTGAATGAATACGTTAAATATATTTAAATAGTTAAAGAATTATTTTATATTCATTTTAAAAGTTAAAGGATTAATCTAAATTTAATTAACATCGTTTTGTCCATGTCACTCAATTTTGTTTTCTAGGTTAATGAATATCACACTTACCTGATGGTAAATGTTATTTTAAACCTTATAAATAAGATAAATAATCACATTCTTTTTAAAAGATAAGATACCATTTTAAAAAAAATAAAATAAGATCAAGGATCAAAAGTAATATTTAATCTTATTAAAAGTAGAAGGAACAAAGATGTTTAAGCTCAGGATTGGAGTGATTTTTAGTTTTGAAATTTTTTAAAAACAACAATCAATTTTTAGTTTTAGTTTTAAAAAAATCATCAGGTTTTAAAATATAGTTAGTTTCAGTTTTTTTTTTTTCAATTTTAACCTAATTTACAATCTTGCTTTTTTTTTTGGCAGCCTAATCTTCTTGCTATTAGGTTGTGTTCGTTTCATAGCAAAGTAAATGAAACTAAGTAACTCCAGCGAGAAAAAGGGACGAAAATACAGAGGTAAAATTGGAGTTGTAGATTTGGTTAATTTTTATATCATTTTAATTCAAATCTTTCATTTTATTTTGTCTTAACCAAACGACTTCATTTTTCACTTTTTTTCTATCTCTTTTTCATTCCTTTTTATTTCTCACACTTTCATTTTTTTTTCTACCAACCAAACACTACCTTAAAGATAAAACTTTCTTCTATATTTGTTCTAGTTTAGGGTGACAAAATAAGTTAGTTTGTCCTGCCTCGTGGTCAGGCCACCCAAAACGGGCTGATGAGACCTTGTTTTAGATATGCGAGTTGGAAATTTTGGCTTGTTCCATTATAGGTGGGGTTAACCTACCAAAATTTAATTTAAAAGGAATGATATAAATATATAAATATAAATAAAACGTCAATGAGAAAAGTTTTGGCTTCTATTAATCACTACTCCTTTCATTTGTCCGCCTTATAATTTTTAATTGTATCATCTAACAAATCTGATCACTCTAATTGTTTTCTCGCCAATACGAACAGAAAAATTATTAAAAAAAAATGCATCTATGTTCATCTCCTAATCTGAAATTTTGAGCATTAAAACAACACAACTTTAAGAGTAATGAAAATGAAACAAACCTAATATATTACACTTTTTTAATTCTCTTTTACCTAATTGAAAAAAGTTCAACGAATTTACCACATGTCGTTTTAGGTTTCTTTTTTGATAGGCCGAAGCATGGATAGCCGAATGAACTAATGAGTTGAATACCCTAGTCCGAAAAGGTGGATAAAAAATTTAGCCCAATGGCCCAAACATGTTTTATAACCTGTTAATTCTAGTAGTTTTTTTATATATAAAAAAAAATAGGTGAAACTTTCTACTCTAAATTTGATACGGTGACACTTGTGCTAAAAAGTTTTACTTGTCACATTTCTTTTTAATAATAGACATGTATGAAATATAAACGAAATCTATATAACAATGGATATAATTTAATTGTCTGAATTTGTGAAAAAAAGATTTAGGTTTGATTCCTTGAAAGGAATAATAAATCTTAAATGTAATTAAATTTTGAACCAAATGATTACCTGTTAATAAAAAAATTGACATGTACATAACCAAGTAATCAATCTCTAGGATACTTGAAATACTTAGATTGTTCAACTTTGTAAAATTCTTGGATTCAATGTTCAAATGCTTCAATCTCATTCTGAGACACTATTTTATAAAACTATTTGAGGGTTCTATACACGTTATAAATGTACCAGTTTTATCATCTATAAAAAAAAATTGTAGTATGAAGAAGTATCTTAACATTAATACCAAATACTAATAAACCTTTAAGCATTCTCGTGACGGTTTGAACGATGTTAAAAAGTTAAAAGCATTAGATTTAACTCAATTGCTTTGCTTAAGGTTACATGTTGTAGAGAAAGTAGTACAATCATGGCACCCTCCAAACGTGGCCCAAGTCATTAGGCTGTCTCGCATTATCTTTTTGTCTCATGCTTATAATTATGTCCGCTCTCATCTTAGATTTCTTCATGCAACCTTTGGGATGCGAGTAAATAGTAAATACACAAACCATTCCGCTAGATTCCTTTCTCCTCAATATCTATGACATCATACTGTCAAATATTATTGTCACGTGAATCAATCACTAATAGCTCGTTGATACCGTTTTTTTTTAATACAAGAAACATATGAAGTATGAACAATGCTCTTGTTATACGAAGGGGTCATATTTTAATTAAATAAATACTAACACGATGTGTGAGAGGAGAATCCCATGTCTGTTTCTATATACTAACACTAATTTTGTAGATATATTATATCTATATGTGGTTAAGAGACAAATCGAAGTGGCGCCAGTAAAGTATATATCAATGTGTGTGAAAATATTGTGGAAATCCCGCACATGTATGTATGAATAAGATTGGTTTTCTGTTTGGGTGTTTTATTTAACTTCGAGAATAAATTCAGTTTAAAAGTATGTTTGAATATTAAAACTTTATTGGACAATTCGGTTTTATAGAAATAAGAAACTTAAGTTCAACAAAAAAATAATTATAAATTTTAACAAAAACATGCATATTGTATATGTACAGTTCATAATTGTCCATTTTTTTTTACTTTACTAATCAATTTCAACATATTAAAATTAGTTTGGGTAGAATAAACTGCGTTTGCGAATTGCGACATCGAAAATTAATTTTGTGAAAGATAAAATTGATTTTCAGAAATGTGAACATTTTGAACTTTCTTATTAGGAAGAATTAATTTTGAGCGCGATCAGCTATAGTTTATTTGTGCTATTAAAGTAATTATATTTTCCCAATAAATAAAGTCATTTTTTTCCAATTCACTTTTAAAATATAATTAATATCCAAATATAAATTAATGAGAGGGATTGGTTTAGTACAAAAATAGAGGTTACTTGTTTGAATCCCGTGAAGAGATAGTTTTTGTAGAGTTTAGTAAAAACAATTAAGCAATCCAATTATAATTATACAATAAGAAAAAGGGTTATACATATTTGTTATATTGTATGATAATTGAAGGTGATCTGTGATCAAACTCTTAAAAGGTCAATTATACTCTGAGCAAAGGAAGAGAGAAATAGCGAGATTTGGATAATTGGATTGGCCGTGGTCAGTAAAGTAAAGTAAATCGATAAATATAATTAAGCATTAATAATGCTTGACGACAAAAAGTACTTGACACTTTAACGTTTGCTGACACGTGATTCAGTGATTGCCAACTTCATTAGCATTTTAAACATTCTCAATTCCCACCTCACCCAAAAACCAAAGTATGTTACTATATATTCATGTTGCCACAACTTGTTCAAATCAAAAAACACAATAATAATAATAATAATAATAATAGTAGTAGTAGTAGAAATAGTTCCCACCTCACCTGACACATGATGGAACCAAAGTGCACCTTAATAAACTGTCGCCGGCCGGAGTTCGTTCCGACCCCTCTGCCGGAGAGTCCTCGAGTGCCAATGGAGTTTCTGTCACGCTCATGGAGTGCCTCTGCCCTTGAGGTCTCCAAAGCTCTTGCACCTCATCACTCTAATTCCAACAACAACACTTCTTCCATTCCAGAAGAAACTTCTGTTTCTGCTCCCAACCACAACAGCAACAACTCTTTTTCTGAGGACTTCTCCACAACCATTTCTTCTAAGAATCAGTTCTCTTTTGCTTCCTCTGCCACCTCCCAGCTCGTCCTTGAACGCATTATGTCACAGTCCGCAAGAGAGGTGCTTTTAAATGTTACTCTCTCCGATTCTCTTTTAAATTTTTTCTTTCTATTTATCTGTGTTATTTACAAACTTCAAAATTACATTAATTATTCTTTTATCTTTTTTACTTGTTTTCTAACATTTAATCATTTTACACGTGCATTTACTCTTGAATGAGAAAAAAAAAAACCCTGACAAATTTAGAATCATGAAAATTTATTATATTTCTTGGTTTCTAGTTTCTATATAACAACCTTAAACAACGAGTAAAAAAAATTGGAGAGAATATATGAAACTCGCTACGTTCTTACGTATATATATACATTGTTTTTAATCTTGGTGTCTACTTTGAAGTTGTTTTATTATTGACTATGTGACAGGAAGTGTCTCCATTAACTTCTGGAAGATTATCTCACAGCAGCGAGCCTTTGAATGGTGGTGGTTCCTTAACCGGAACAGATAGCCCTCCGATTTCACCTTCAGATGAATTCGACGATGTTGTTAAGGTATCATCATCTCACTCACTCTCTTACTCTTTTCTTTTTTTTCTTTACAACAAGTGGGGTGGGGCCCAATGGAGCGAGTTGCTTCCACTCTCACATGTGCAATAGTTTTTGTTTGAGAAAGAAAAGAGAAACGAGAAGCATTAGTAGGGTGTTTAAAAATGAGTGAATGTTTATTTATCTTTGAGGAAACTCTCACTTTGGTTAATCTATTCTTTTAAAGAAAATCAATTTAGTAAATTATATAATTTTTTTAATGTGGAGAATACTGCATTTGTTTTGTCTTCTCTGATTAGTCTTACAATCTTACAATACAAGACATGCAAGAAGATTCTCTTCTTAAAAGACACAGAAAGGAAATAATAAAAAATGTAAAAGTTTTGCAAAGAAAAAATTGAGGGACCCATCTGTGTTCCTATAGGGTGGGGATTCAGTGCTGTTTATAGCTTATGTAGCTCCTATGGTGTGTGTGTGAATGCGTAGAAGAAAGGTTTCTTCTGTTCATAAAAATACTAGTAACTCGTTGGGACTTGGTGCTTTCTGCTTTGAGGGGAGAGTTTAATCACTTAGGATCAACTTTATCTTCCCCCACTCTGCTTGGAAAATGGACTGTGAAAAGAAAGGGGAAAAAGTGGGAACTAGAGCTGTGAAGATGAATTAATGAGGGTCATGAATGAAATTTTACATTTTGATACCGGCAAAGTTCTGAATGCTGAAGTATGTAGTGTTGTGTGTGATGGTGTTAAATGTTAGTGATGTTATGTGTTCAAGTCAACTTGCCGGATTTGTTGATTCTCTGTTTGCTTCAGAACAGGACAATGATGTTGCCTGCACAGTGCTCTTATCTCTACATTCACGCAATCAATTTCACCTTTTAGTCTTAGTAGGCACTAGGCAAAGTGTTGTTGAATTGGCCTTAGAAAGAACAAGAAAGGAAAAATATCTTGGTTTTGTTAATTTATGTTGGAGATACTATATAGGATGTATTGTCGTACCTTCGGTTTTGTTTGTTTTTCTTCACTGCTGAAACTAATCAATGAAAACTAACATAATGTGACGAGGAAAAGGCACGTGCCAGTGATTCGAGGGACAAGCCTTGAATGTTGTCAGCAGTCCTATGACAGTGTTTTCTTGAAATGAAAGAGGAAACAGCTCTACAATGTTAAACCAACACAAGTACACAACATGCCAGACTTACATTTTTTTTCTTTCTAAAAAAGGAAAATCAAAAGAAGTTAAACTTGAAATTACTCAAGGGTTAGGGTGTGGTTGGCTTAACCTTAGGTTGTTAGGTTGAAGGGACACACATTTTAATTCACTGTTTTGTGAGAAGTAGGAATTCAAAGCCTTCGATTCAAAGGTCCTTTGGGGACATCCCAACGGTAAACCAGACACGCACTTAGTATGTTGAACTTTTCACCTAGTAAAACTCATAGTAATGCTTATGGTTTAACCAACCTTAATCCTTATTAATGTGATTGCAGTTTTTTCGGGCAAACAATTCCATTCACCCTTTATTCAATGGTGGAAGAACCAGTGCAACCATTGGCAATGGCACGGCTTGCTCAGGACCTAAAACTGTTGGAAGATGGTTGAAGGAGCGAAGAGAAAAGAAGAAAGAAGAAAACAGAACCCACAATGCTCAGCTGCATGCCACTATTTCAGTGGCAGCAGTGGCTGCTGCTGTAGCAGCCATTGCGGCCGCAACAGCAGCTGGCTCATCTGCACCAAGCAAGGATGAGAAGATGGCAAAGACTGACATGGCTGTTGCTTCTGCAGCAACATTGGTTGCTGCACAGTGTGTAGAGGCTGCTGAAGCAATGGGGGCTGAGCGTGACCACCTTGCTTCAGTGGTTAGCTCTGCTGTGAATGTTCGTTCTCCTGATGATATCACTACTCTTACTGCTGCAGCTGCCACAGGTAGAGTTTTTGCACTCATTAGGAATCCATTTCTTATAATATTGGATACTTTTTAAGAACAAGAAATCATTATGGCCATTAGGTTAATAGGTTCTACTTTTCCTACAGTTGATACACCAAAATACATATGGAAGATCTTTGCAAAATGTTGGGACTTCTTTTTTATCTGCAAATATTAGTTTTGTTATAATGTTAATTTTTGTTGGCAAAGGAGATCAAACTCATAACCTTTCTCCTTTTCCCTTTTCCCTTAACCATTCAACCCATCTTATATCTCCAAAATGTTGAGACTTAACCATACAAAACGACTAATTAAGCTGTTTCAACTATAAAGAATCAACCAGAGTCTAATGTCTCATAGTTAATTAGTCCCTTGGGATCATAAGAATAAAATTGGCTAGTGTTCATGTTTTGGTCTCCTTATATTGACACAGCTTATGTACTTTTTGTCTTTCATATGCAGCTCTAAGAGGGGCAGCAACCTTGAAAGCAAGAGCTTTGAAGGAGGTATGGAATATTGCTACAGTGACACCACTAGAGAGAGGCATAGGGGGGATTGGACTATGTGGTAAAAGTATTAACAGCAATACCAGCAATACCAGCACTAGTGACAGTGGGGAAATTTTCAATGGAGAAAATTTTCTAGGGTCCTGCAGCCAAGAGCTACTTGCTAAGGGCAGTGAATTACTCAAGCGCACCCGTAAAGGTAGTATCAATCACAAATGCTGCTATTAGCACTGACTCGATCTTTTTCTTATTTTCAAAAATGATTAAACTCCATTTTGGTGGTAAATGCAGGTGATCTTCACTGGAAAATAGTGTCTGTTTATATACATAGAACTGGCCAGGTAAATTTTTCTTTTAAGAATTCGCAGCAGATGGAGTTGCCTTAATGTTCATTCAATTCAATCCCAAGGCTTGCAAACATTTCAGGTAATGCTGAAAATGAAGAGCAGACATGTTGCAGGAACCATTACCAAAAAGAAAAAGAGTAAGCAGCCATTAGATCACAATTTTGTTTTGCTAGCACTGAACCAGCCATAAACAATTATAAATAACTTGTGCTCTAAAATTCTGCAGATGTTGTGCTAGATATATGCACGGATTTACCAGCATGGCCAGGAAGACATCTTCTTGGCGATGGTGAGAAGCGACGGTACTTTGGATTGAAGACAGACGCAAGGGGGATTGTGGAGTTTGAGTGTCGAAATCAAAGAGAATATGACCTCTGGACACAAGGGGTTTCAAGGCTTCTTTCCGTTGTTGCACAAAGACAAAACAGATATGGAAATTGAACTTAATTCATCTTATTAATACCAACAGAGTCTAGCTAGCTATTGCTGAGTAATGAACTCAATTCAAACTATAATGTATTGAGATGTAATTTGCATGTGTTCACTGTTCAGCCTCAAACAATCATCATTAGCAAAGAGGACTCAAATGGACTTGATGAGTTACCCAAGAAAATACCATTTGCTATCTAAATTTGTATAATCGTAGGAGTATTTTTTTTCACCTCATAGACAATGCGTGTCAAGTCACCTAGAGCGAAGAATCGTGGCAATGTTGTCATACATTGTCATGGATAGCTTATAAATATAAAACGATTCATGAGTTTTATTCAACAACTTTAGCTTTTGAGAATTGTTTCTTGACTTGGCATTTAAGGTTTTATTGTCAAGAGTTTGATTTGATCTGCTGCTCCCCTTATTAATCTAAATATAAGATAAGCAACGTAGGAGAACTTCAGATTTTGGATAACTAGTTCACAACAATAATGAGATGTATGTGAACATGGGGAGGACTATTGAAAGTTGCAGTACAATTGAGAGCAGACAACCAACAGAGAAGAAATGGCTAGGATTTTCCACGCTATCACTGTAACTTGATTGCCTCTGAAATAGTGTTCGTTTGGACTTTTAAATAGTGTCAAAATCAAATACAGTTTCAAACTATATGGTACATCAAATATGTTAGTTATCACCTAGGCACAATAAAGCGAAGATAAATCGTTAAAGAATATACTATAACAGTTAAGTGAGAGCCAAAAAGAAGAAATGTATCAAGATGGTAAATGTATATTTACAATTCAGTGCAAAACACCAGCTTTTAGTCAACAAATTACCAACAGCGTGACAATTACAAGAAATTTACTAAAGAGACAACTTGATAAGTATTTTTTAACATAGCATTCTAGTTTCTTAAAGCAAACACAAAATGTACCAAGGCGAGGAATATATGCTACTAGAATTATGTCCTTAGTTAACAGCTCTAAAAATAGTAAGCAGAGAAAGGAAGAGATTGACGACATCTAAATACAAGGCGACCGAAGCCCATATGTACTGATCGTAGGTGTATCTCTCTTGATGAGGTTGTCTGTGTCATATAAGATGTAGCCACAAAATATAATTGATGCCAGGACCCCATAGATCATCGTAGAAATCCTACCCAGTGGAAGCAGAAGCTGCAAGGAAAGGAACAACACACTATAACATAATTACATAAGAGGGGCTAATAGCCCAATAGTATTATGCATAGGCTGTTGGCCTGTTGCTTCCTGTACTCTTTCAAAAATGTTTTTTTGACCTTCCGGATTCCGGCAGGCCGAAAGCAAGTGCATTTCAAAATGTAATTTTACATTTCGAATTGACTATTCCAAAAGGTAAACTGAGAAGTGCAACAAGCACAAAGGTTTCAGGACCCAAATACCTGTATAAAGGCAAAGAGCATAAGAACTAGCAAAGCTCCTAACAAGAAAGGCCCCAAAAAGTTGAAATCATGGCCTCTCTTTGCGGCCCAAAAGGTGTACAGAGTCAAGCTGACCACCACTATTGTAGTCAATATCACAGATTCCAGAATAATTCCCCCTGTATCCAGTTTCCAGCTTCATTTGAAATAAAATGGCAATTCTCACTCAAAAATGAAACTATTGATCACAAGCCACCATAAGAGACAGAAACAAGAATGCTAGGCTTCCAAATGTTCACTTTGCTGCATGCTTAGGGAGGCTAATAGACCTGCACAGTACCTAATGAGGTGCTTATGGCCTAAACTCTTGATGTTCTTGCTATTTTATCTTAATAAAGTTTCCACCTTAAAAAAATAATAAAAAGCAGTGTCATTGATGGTATTAAATTCCAGACCCTAAGCTAAAGTAACCCAAATGAAATTATAACAAGTTAGCAACAAACAGCCTTCCTGACATCCTCCTCTTCGTACGCCTAAAACATTAAATGCTATTAGATCGAATCACACACATACCAAGTAACCAACATGTAACCAAAGCAGACCACAAACAGTTTGCACGGTTCAAATCAATATGAACTTTTAATTATTATTTAAAAACAGGCTCATAATTATTGGTAAACGTACAAATGAAGCCTTTGTTTGTTTGTTTGTTTTAAAATTACAAAACCAATTCTTACACTTTCCCATGAAAAACACACATTCCACTATTAGTATAACTATGTGATTCAGATTAGTCTAAACACAAATTTTGGGCACTTTCATTGATTCAAAATCAATTCTACTAAACTTTAAACCAAAGGTCACGCAATGTATACAAACAGTCCTACTATCCGAATATATATAAAAAAATAACATTGTAGGTAACACACCGTACAATTACTTTTGTCTCTTTCTCACTTTTCATCTTTTTCGTATACAAACATCTCAAAAATACACCCCATAATCAAAGAAACAACTTTTTGTCATCCCATTTTAACGTTCACAAAAAACATTTTCCGCATACATTTGTCAACGAATTCTCACCCAATAATAAAGTACAAATCACAAATGATATAATTAACAAAAGAATATAATTCAAAAGAAGAGATCGAGAATGTTGATGAGATGCTACCGCTAGTAAAGGTGCAAGTCAATCCAACGGCAAAGGCTAACGTAACGGTGAAGATGAATAGAAGGATGTAATTGAGAGGGTGTTTCTGGTGGTAATACTGCAAAATTAAAAAAAAAAAAACAAAAAAAGTGAATTATAGTATTATAACATAAAACATTTGTTAAGAATAATATTACTTCTGGTAATCATATTTATAAGAAATAGTAGTATAAGAAATAAGTTATAATATAATATTTATTTCTTATAAATAGGAGTAAAGAGAGGTAGGTACTCATAAATGGAGCTAATGATGGTGAGAATCATCCCCACCTGTCAACCGTATGAGAATTCTTTACCAAAACACTAAATTCAAAGAAAGCACAAGATTTAATTTAGACAAAGAATTAAACAGATAAACAGATAACACAGAGAATACAAGACTCGTACGTAGGTAGCCTAAGCACTTTTTATTTCTCGTACTCGATCTACTTCGAATTCTTCCCACTCTACCACTTCTTACGTTACTTCCTGCCAGACTTTTTTATTATCATCACGTTATTATTATGAGTCTAATTGCCGCGCATGCCTATATCGTGAATTCGATTTTTATTTTATCACTATGCATTTTATTTTGAGTTTAATACTTGTATACAAATAAATTTTTACTTTTGGTTATCAAAATACATTTTCTAGCGGTTTATAACGGTTACAAAATATTAATTATAACTATTTTATAAAGGTTAATTACAATTATATTGAGATCCAAAAATAAAATATTTCTAAATTAGAGAGACGAAAACAAAATAGTGTTTCTTTTCTTCTTCTTTTTTTTACATTTTCATTTGATAACAAATTATAGTGTGTGATAAGTTTGTATTTTTACTATTAATTTTTAAAAAGATTTCTAATTTTAAAGGGATTTCTAATTGATTACTATTCTAAAAATTACAAAATATTAAAAGAAAATTAAAACTCATAATAAATAGTATTAATTTGAATAACATTTAACTTTTATAAACTCAATTGGTTAAATACTTTAAAATTTTTGCTTAATTACATTTTTGGTAACATTTCTATTACAATTTGACAAATTTTGTCTCTAAACTATTTTTTGTGCATTGAATTTGATCCAAATACGTCTTTGTTAAATCATAAATGATGTGATGACAGGGCTTGCTTACATGACTTTTTTTTACCAAAAAAAACATATAAAGGTACAAAGTGTCCCTGTTTTCTCTAGAGTAGTATAAGTCTAACAACTTTATTTTTAAAGAAAAGGTCAAAATAGCTATATTTTTTCAATTCCAACTTGATTTTCCTCAATTAAAAATGATCGATCTTCACTGGAAAATAGTGTCTGTTTATATACATTTAACAGGCCAGGTAATTTTTCTTTTAAGAATTTGCAGCAGATGGAGCTGCCTTAATGTTCATTCAATTCAATAACAAGGCTTGCAAACATTTCATGGTAATGCTGAAAATGGAGAGCAGACATGTTGCAGGAACCATTACCAAAAAGAAAAGAGTAAGCAGCCATTAGATCACAACTATGTTTTGTTAAGCATTGAACCAGCCATAAACAGTTAATAGCTCATAACTTGTGCTCTAAATTCTGCATATGCTGTGATAGATATATGTATGTAAGGATTTATCAGCATGACCAGGAGAATATATGGTGATGATGGTGAAAAGCGACGATTGAAGACATACTCAAGAGGGATTGTGGAGTTTGACTGTTTGAGTGTCAAAACCAAAGAGAATGTGACATCTGGACACAATGGGTGGGTTTCGAGGCTTCTTTTCATTGGTGCACAAAGACAAAAATATGCATATTATAACTAGAGAAACGATAATATATTAACAAGGTAAAGTATTCGTTCGAAAAAACCAACTATTTTACTTACACTGAAGTGTAGATAATATTCAGGGCAAAGTTCCATCTTTTAATCAAGAACTTAGCAGCAGTGTGACAACCACACGGAATTACTCAGAGATAACTACATAAAAACTACCCTATATCTTTTCACATAACATTCTAGCTAGTTCTTAAAAGCTACTAGAACTATGTCCTTAGTTAGCAGCTCTAAAAGCAGTAAGAAGTGAAACAAAGAGGTTGATGATGTCTGCATATAAGGAGACCGAAGCCCAAATTTGCTCTTCGTAGGAGAACCTCTTGATGAGCCTCTCAGTATCATAAATGATGTATCCACAAAACACAATGGATGCTCCGCACCCATAGATTGTCTGTGACAACTTACCTGGATAAAACATCTTCAAGAAAGGAAATGAACAGCACACACATATATAATAGTGGCTGATAGCGCAATGAATAGTAAATGCATAATCAAGCAGAAAGGTTAATTCATTACCAAAATATTATATATACCTGTATGAGGCAAAAGATCAGAATGGCAAGCAATGCTGCGAACAAGAAGGGGCCCAAGAATTAGAAGTCATGGCCTCTCCTAGCAGCCAAAAAGGTGTAGAGAGTAAGGCTCACCACCACCACCACCATAGTTAATATAGTAGATATCAGAATAATTTTCCCCGTATTCAGTTTCAAGCCACATTAGGAAATAATTAGCAATTCTGATAGCATTTTCGCTTAAAATCATGGGGCATTTTGCGAGATCGGTGTGGCAATACTCTTAATAAATATTCAGTTATTCACCTCCCCTATATATATGTAAGTATAAAACTTAGAAATGTTATCAGAATTCAGCAAACAGAATAACACGAAAACCAAGTAGCTAACCAACATGTAACTAAATTAAAGCAGAGCGCAAAACAGTTTGCACAGTTCTAAGATCAATATGTACTCTTTTTTTTAAATCATAGGTAAACATACACATGAAGCCCTTCTTTGCTATAAAGCTAAAAAATCAATTTTCAAACTTTCAATGAAAAACACACATTCTAGTGTAAACATGTGATTCAGATCAACTTAAACACAAATTTTGATTACTCTCAACAACTCTATTATTTCTATTTCTTGCTTTCGTACCTGTTCATTTTGTAGTATACAAAAATTGTTGGGAAATTTGAGGGGACTAAACACCAGAAAGATTTATACTAATGAACCATAAGCAATCACATACTTTAACCCAAAATCTCAAGGCTCTATGGGTTTTCTCCTCACTTATATGGTTCTCAACTTTTTCATTTTTATCCAATATGTGAGACTTCACCTCACACTTGTACTCCAACAAAAATATACCCCATTATCAAAGAAAACAACTTTTTGTTATCCCACATAGATTTGTGATCAGCGAATTCATTCCACAGTGAAACCAAGTAATATAATACAAAACTCATCAGCAAAAGAATGTAAAAGAAAAAGAAGAAGACACCAGTACTGACGGCACAAACGAGTCCAAGGGGAAAAGCACAAGTAACGGTGAAAATGCAGAGGAAGAGGTAGTTAAAAGGGTTTGTGTCTTGCGGTAGCAGTAAAGGGGGCACAATCCTGCAACAACAAAAAACATTAGAAAGCAAGTAGCTATGAATCTATGAATCAGCCACACCTCTCTTAGTTGTCGTGTCAATAACACATTTCCTACACCAAAACACCTTTGACTTTTTCCAAGAGTTTTTATTAGATGTTTAATTTTAAAAAAAATTATTGACTTGAATATTTAAGTTGTTATCATTATTAAAAACTTATACATTTAAAAATTATAAAGGTTAATTTAAAAAGATAAATATATTATTAGTTTAAATATTTTGTTTTATATTATTAATATTTCATTTTATTATAATTTTTATGTTTGGGTATATGCAGTATTCTTGATATCATAAATTTTAGACATTAGTTATATAATTGAAGTGTTTGTCATTTCCGTGTCGAGTACGTGGTTCTTAGGAACGTAATAATAAGAATAAGATAAAAGCATGCATTTAAGCAACAGAAAAAAAAAATGAATAAACAGGGCATAAGCACATTCTAATCAGCGGGAGGAGGAAGAGGATAATGAAAAGTAGAAAGCCTTGGACGGAGGAAAAGAAGAAGTGAGGGATGGGGCGAACGAAGACATCGATGGAGGCCACGGCAATGGTGAGGAGGAATTGGAAGGTGAGGATGGAGTACACACCTTGCGTATGAAGGACCAACGCAATTCGGGGCTGTCCACCATGCTCGGGTAAAGAGGCGTCATGCTATCACCACCACGGCTATCACTTATCTCTCACTCAAAGGTATGAAACTTGTTCTATTCATAGTTATCAAATTTAGTTTGACCCGACCCGATAGCTGAAACTGGTCCAATTGAGATTTGGTGGTCTTACCGGATCAATTATGTAATTGACTCGAGATGACTTGATCAAATCCGACCGATTAGGTATAGGATCTCAATTGGATTGATCTGATCCGACCGGTTTTAAAAAAAAAGAAGAAGGATCATCTATACCACGTCGTTACAATATGTTATTATTATTAATTGTTATTTTGAATTTTGAAGTATAAATGAATTTTTCTTACTCAACTAATGTTAGTTATATATTTATATATAATAGATACATATGTAATTTTAAATTTTTAACGTATATCGAATCAAACTAGACCAATTGTTGACCCATTGGTTGAACCACTAAATTACTATCTCAACTGGGTCAATGATTTCACAACTATGGTTTCGGTCATTGACCCAATTAAGGTAGTGGGGTAGTGGGTTAACCGATGGGTCAGTAATTGACCTGGTTTGATCCGGTATATATTAAAAATTATATATTCATCTATTATATATAAGTATATAACTAACATTATTTGAATAAGAAAAATTCATTTATACTCAAAAAATTCAAAATAACAATTGAAGTATTAAAGTTGATAACACAAGTCCACAAACAATAATTCAAAAACACAATTACACAGTCTCGAGTTTTTTTTGGAGCATCTTTTTTACGCGAAACAAGTTTTAAAAAACGGTTTGAGTCACTAGGTTTATTCCAAACCGGTCAAATCCATTTGCGTCATTCTGAGTCAGATACATAACCGATTCAATAACTAAACCAATCAAATTATACATCCGAATTTCAGTTGGATCGGCCTAACATATCGGGTCGGACCGAATTTTTAATCCCATCACTTTTAGTCGACCACATTTTCACATCTTCTTTGTGCATTTGTCTCTCTCTTTCTGCGTTCTAACATTATACATCCAAATTTCGGTTGGATCGGCCTAACATACCGGGTCGAACCGAATTTTTAATCCCATCACTTTTAGTCGACCACATTTTCACATCTTCTTTGTGCATTTGTCTCTCTCTTTCTGTGTTCTAACATTACACTCCAAAACAAGTGAGAGAAAGTAAGAGTAAAAGAAAATTAATCTAAAGTTTACAATAAATAAGAGTATAAAAAAAATTAACAATCAATACATTTAAAAATCATCATATGTTTCTTATATTTAGGAAAAAAATATTTTCTTATTACATATATGTCCATTCTCTACCTTCCCAGTTTATTAAGTAAAAATCATCAAATCCTTTAATTTGGATGTAACTCAAAATATCTTTTTAACTTTAATTTTATATGAATACATGTGGTCATCAGAAAAATTCTCTGAACCGAATTTATTTAACTTGCAGATTTTATACATGGTTGATTTGTCTAAACTCTAAACCCATAATTTACTCGATTTAAAGCCAATAATCAATTTACAAAAAAAATAAGAGAGCATATAATAATCAGCAATATTAATCCATATGCGGATCCATGTAGTGACCTCTCATCGTAATTTTTCCTTTCATTTTTATTACGGGGACATTTTTTTTTTCTTTCAATCTTTAAATAAAAGAGAGAAGAGAAAGGGAAGAAAGAGCAATTGCATCATCTTAATTTGGGAACGAAACACCCAGAGAAAAAGAATAACGGGAGGATACTTCCTAGAAGATGCAGAAGACCTAGCTTTAAAGGAGTCTACATCATGAAAGCCTTCTTTATCCAAACTTTCTTATTGTGGAATTTGATATCGTATTATTGTTTTGAATCCAAAGAAAAAAAAAAGTTTGTATAGATATGTTGACATATTATTTCCATAAAATTAGCAAAAAAAAAAAGACATTGTTTCCATAAAATTTAGACGGACAAGAGCAAATGTATGATTCAGCAATATCAATAATTTTGTTGCGGGAAGAGATACTATGTTTAATTGTGATATTGATCCCTTTAAATATCAACGGTCACATCCTTTTAGTTAATTTTAACTTTTGGTTTTAGGTTTAATTGTATTTTTTAGTTATTTAAATATTTTAAAGAAAATAAATTTGAATTTGTCATTAATTTTTCATTTAAAACTCTCAAATTATCATTTTTAATTTTTTTTACAAATTACATTAATTAAATTATCTTTAATTTTCTGCAAAAAAAATCACTAATAAAAAAATTAATTTCGCCTGAAATGAAAAACCTTTAAATTTTCCTTTATCAAGCTTATCTATATATCCTATAAAATTTTATAAAACTTTCATTAATTTTTTTACTTTTAAACTTTGAAAACTATTTATATACCAAATTTATCATAAATCCTTCAAATATTAAGATAAAAAAAAATAATCTTTTTAAGTAGAAAATATGATATTGAAATTATTTTTCTTAATTCTAAAATAAAATAACTTAACTATTTTTTAAAAAAAAACTCAAATTGCAAAAAAACCTAAATTAAAATTATCAAAAGTATAAGTAATCAAAATTTGGGAGAAAATAAAAGCAATTTCACCTTCCACGTAAGCCATGCCAATATCATAATATTGTCCTTCTGCTTAATGGAAACTTCTAGGAGCCTAGGAGGGCACAAGTCACAACACAAGAGTGGAAAATATGCTCAAATTTGCTAGCTATGCTTTCTGCTTTCTATATATATATATATATATATATATATATATATATATATATATATATATATATATATATATAAACCACGTGGCTACAATATTTTGGGAACGCATTATCCTCACGGGTGTGCCTCAATTTAGGGTGTATTTGTTGGTAAAAAAAAGAGAATAAAATTAAAAAAGAAAAATAAACAGAAAAATTATATAGATCAATACTTTTACACTATATTTTAATTTAAAACTTTTATCTCAATTCATTTTTTTCATTCTAGCAAATGGATCCTTAATTATATATACCCGTTGTTGTGAAAGGCGAATTGGTATTCAATCGATACAAAGTGATTGAACCTGCGCCTTGTACCCTTCTGTTGCATGCATGTCAATTAAAGGACTATGATCACATGCATGGACATGCTAACTAGATGATGACACGATTGGGGAAATTATATATCAAGGTGTTGTGTTATGTGTAAGAATGGGACAAGTCGTGGCCTAGGAGTAAATGAGAAGAGAAATACGATGGGTGGGTTGATCAATTATTGCCTTCTTGAGGGCTCATTTCAACGTCCTATATGTGGATGTTAATTAATATTATAAGTTGAGGATGTACCATCATGAACTCTAGCTCTGTGCATGCATGCGCTGGTATATTCATCAATCTAGCTAGGGTATCATTTTTCAAATATGTTTCTGTCACAATTGTTTAGTTGTAATTAGCGTTAAATTTCAACTGAAACTGTTTCTTTAATTGGGATTGTGTTCAGATAGTACGTTGATTTCTGTCTCTAGGTCCAATGAGATGTACAACACAATTCTTAGCAAGTAACAGTGTTAATTAAATTTATATTTATAGTGACTATGAAATTTTGACGAAAATATGAGACTAATAACCAATTACAATATATATATATATATATATATATATATATATATATATATATATATATATATATATATATAGACACACGCGTACGTCCTTTCATTTGACTTAAGGATTAGAGAAAGAAAACACAATAGTTCTTATATGGCAAAACTAAGGAAATGTTTATATGAGATATTTTTTTCAAAATATGATTAGTTATTTAGCATTACTTTGTTTATACGTTTCTATGATTAATACTTCGTTTCCATGCAAAAAGAAGTAAAATAACGAGAAGAATGAGAGAAGAGGAAATGGGTAAAAATGGATAGATTTTTTGAATCGATTAAGAGAAGAAGAAAAAACTATAATTATCTTCTCACTTATTTGATTAAATAAAAAATAGTAAAAAGAAAATATTTTTTATTATTGTATTGAAAATATAATTTATCATTCATAATTTTTTAGAACAAAATAGGTGTTTCACTATATATGTGACTTGACCTATGGGATGAATGCTCATCATCCAAACATCTTTTGTTAAGGTCTCCTAGCAAGTTATGTAAAAGGGATTCCTTAAAGAGAAAAGCTATCTATCTAAAGACATTAATAAAGAAAAATGAGAGACAACTTATCACTTCATCATTTTTTTTTTGTTTTGTTTATCCTTTATTTATAATTGAAAATAAATAATAAAATAAAATTTATTTGGAGCTTTCAAAGGTGGCATATATAGTCTGCTTGTGTTGTGGCACAAGTCCATAGCTTATGGGTGAGCTAGCTCCTTTTAAAAGGAGATATTTTTAACACGAATTTGTGGTTTTATGTTGTGGCAAGCACCATAATATGTGGTTTTATCTTGATTTTCTCCATCATTTAGTTTCTATGCGTGTGATTTTAAAACTCACTTTGAATACTTCTTAGTTGCTCATTTTGACCCTTGTAAATATGTTTTTTTTCTTGGGATCCTTATTTTAGTTGAATTATATATATATATATATATATTTTTTTTTTTTTTGGTACCTCTTTATAATATTATTTTGACCTTAAGTTTACATCCTTAGGATCTCTATATTTGAGATATTATCACTTAGATGTTTGGTAGACCGTCTTGATTTTATCCTCAATAAAAGATATCTCAATTGGTTACTTAAAAGGGAAAATGTGTTTATAAATTATCATTGACCTTAAGTGGGAGCAATGATACTAGAAGAAGGACCTAAGTCATTCTTGCTCCTTAGTCTCAACTGGAAGGTTTATTTCGATAGTCACAAAATCTCACATCTCTTACAAATTTAGTCTAATAGTCATTTATAAAGATTATTCTTGTTCATTTCATTGAGATATTTTTTACTAAACACAAAATTATAATGATCCATTAAGTACTAAAGGAGACGATATATATGTCAGAATATGAAAATCCTATTCTTAATTGCCATTTCATTGACTGCTACTTAGCCTTTTATATATCTAATAATTCTAATAATTAAAGGTAAACGGTGATATCGTTTTGTGTAGAAGTATAGCATAGCTTGTGCTTGTATTGGCTAAAATTATATTCCTCTAAAATGTATGTTACTGGTAGAATAAATTCCCAAAATCTGTTTACAGTTGTTTGCCAATAAGAGTAGTCTATGATCATCTTATCTTCATTGCCATAAATATAAGGACAGATTAACTATTAGAGCTTATAAATAATTATAACTAATTGATTTTCTAAGAAAAAAAATGTATCTTTAACCGATGATCATCCTAAATTCTAAAGTACAAGCTATATCTTGATCTATAACTTATAATCGATATCATTGAATTTGCACCAATTCTTATTTTAATAATTGTTTTTCTCTAATCATAATTTCCTTTCAACAATATTGACTATTTATATATTGCTTGTTCTAATTTTATAAAAATAATAAATTTAATATGGTTACTGTATATTTGACCTTTATTTCTATTATACTAAATTATTTTATTAAAAAAATAATAAATTATTTTATGAAAGAATAATAATTAAAATTTATTAGTTTAACACCTATTACTTGAGTTTTCTTCATGTAATTTTCTGTTGTGTTGCTTCCGTTTAACTCAATTTAGCAATTGTAATTTGTAAGGTTGAGTCAAATATTGATAAATTTGTAATATTAACTATTGATTAAAAATATCTTAAGCTGCTGTAAAAAAAAATCTTAAGACAGCACTTTTTCACTTCATATTATTTACGTGATTTAGTACCCTTTTCGAGTAGACATTATTAGACTTAAATCTTGAAACTGATTTGGGCTTGGAGTCTTTTTTTCTTTCTTTTCAAGCTTTGAATATTGGGGATTCAAATTAATGAAATTGTAGACACGCATGTAATGATACTATTTAGAAATATATAATGTGAGTTTAATGGTTAAGGGAGAAAAAAAAGAAAAATCACGAGTTTATTTGTTTCTGTTAATAAAACTAATATTTTAATAAAAATTAAAATTTATAAAAAAAAGTGATCTAATTGTTCCCAAATGAAAATGGTGTTAAATAATTCTAATCTAAGTAACCCAATAAAATTACATAAAATTTTATCCATAAAAAAATTTAAACAAATATGTGTAATTTTATTGGGCATATGAAATGGGGTTGTTTAATTCCATTTTTAATTGGGATTAGTTACGCAAAGCCTAAAAAAAATTATAATAATGCTATCGAGCATTTGATAATTATCATGGAACTTATGGATTCAAATATATGAAATTGCCTAGTATTAACATTGGTTTCATTTTTATTTTAGTTTTTGTCTTATCACAATCTCACCTTATCAAGTTATCATGCTCTAGTGGTTGTGGGGTGGGGTTCCTTCATTCTATCATTTATGACCATTTCTTCTAGTTGCCTTGTATGAGCTAGTCAATGAATCTCTATATTTGACTTTTTGGCTTGCAAAAGTTGTTTAGGGGGAAGAGGGAGGAGTTACTACTTACTACAACTACTATATGGCCATTGAGATATGGAGGCAGAAAGAGATCGAATGATCGATAAAAAGGATTAATGAAAATGCTAAACCAAAATGACAATATTTTTGTGTAGGGTTAAATAATATTAAAGTTTCCTTTCAAAAAAAATATTAATGTCACTTCTATTAACTATTAAGTAATGTAACAAAATTAATGGAAAAACTATTACTAAATTAAAAAATAATAATTAATGGAGTAACTATTTAGCACTTTTTCTTTGGGAGTAATTAAAAGTATTTAATAATATTAAAACATATTTTGACTAAAACTTTTCTTACAAAACTTCATCTGTAAGATTCTAAAAATGATTATAAAATGTAAATAAATAAAAGCCGCTATTTTTATAGAATTGAAATATAAATGTATATAAAAAATAATAAAGCAATGAAAAATATGGATAAGCAACTTATTCTTACATATGTGAATATACATAAGTAGCTCTAGTTTATGAACTGCGTCGCATCACAAGTCACAACACGACGCAAAAGTATCAAATCCAGATCAAATAGATATTATGCGGTTGGTGTTCATCTTTTGCACGTTATCATTTTCTATCAATCTTAATTGAGATAATGGTATCTATATAATAAAAATTTACAACATATATAATAATTAAAAATGTAAAAATAAAAAAATATAAAATAAGATGAGTAATTAATGAAAATTATAAAAAGTATTATAAAATTATGTCATGAATGTAATGTCATTCTTTCTAATCACAGTAGGAAATTCTTAGAATAAAATAAGATAATAAAACTTATTTTCACAATAATAATTGTTTTATTTTTATAATTGGTTTTCTTTTGTAAAAGTACAATGATTAATTGTATGCATTTGTCATATGCAATTATGCATTTCCAAACCACATCATAAGATTTATCCTATAAAAAATTATTTCGTAGAATCACTCTGTTCACATTCTTTTAGAAAACGAAAGGTCCACGATGCTTACACACAATTTTTAATATATAATTTCTAGATTACACTATAAATAATAAAATAAATCATTATAATTTCCCACATGGATTTTTCCATTATTTTTTTTTTCTATTCTTGTTTCAGGTTCCAAGTATAGTTTTTCATGTCACTGTTTTATTTCACTTAATTTGTTTCATATTTTAAATTAAAATACGTTATAATTCAAAACATAGTGAGAAAAGTAAAAAAAAAAACGTTTAAATGTAAAGTAATTATTATTATTATTTAAAAAATAATCAACTCTAGTGCCAGCATTTTCAATTTCAATTTTCAACTCCGAAGGAAAAAGTTTTGAAGTGTGAAGCAACAGTGGCCGTAATTTGTATGCTCTGTCTCCGGGGAAAGGAAAGTGAGATACTTTCCCTAATCACCAAACAAAAAGCACAACATCAAAAAAGTTAGTTAGTTAAAGTCCCAATTTTTCAATTCGATTTTCCTCTTCAGATTCAATTCACAGTTGAACTCTCTCTATCAATTTCTCAGGGTCAGCTGATTCGGGTGAGTTGCATTTTTCTGCTTGAGATCTTTTCCTAGCAATTAAATTATGGAGTTTGCTTTGTTTCATTTTATGCTCAACTCAAGAGACTAAGCATAATAGAATAATAATTAAAATTAAACTTCATTTTATTTTATTGCTTGTTGAATGTTGGTTGGTGCACCAAATCCTTAGCTTGAGAATTGAGATTGATTGTGTTGTTGTGTTTGTTGGCAGTGGAATGTGCCCCCAATCTGTGAAGTTTTGATTTTTTTTTGAAGTGAAAGGAGGAGGGTGTGGTGCCTGTTGTGGAGATCCGAGATTTGTTTCGTCTCTTACGCCCCATGAGGAGTTTCTTCCCTGCTGAATCCTGTAAAGAGGCTCACCCAAATGCTTTGAATCCTCAGTCATGGCTTCAAATTGAAAGAGGGAAACTTCCCAAGTTGTCATCATCATCACACCCCTCATCTGCCTCAATGTGAGTTTCTCTCTCTGAATTCACACCCTTTTATTTATTTCAAATTTTCAATCTCAAACTTTGCTTTTTGTCAATTTTAATTAGGTGTTGTTTTTTTTTGGTGGGGTTGGGGTGTGGTGTTTGTTTTGCTGTCATCTGCTTTAGTGAATCTCTGATCAAGGTCCCACAGCCAGCTATACTGCCTTTCTTTAAGCCTGTTGATTATGTGGAGGTTTTAGCTCAAATCCATGAAGAACTTGAGTCTTGTCCTCCGCAGGAGAGGTCAAACTTGTTTTTGTTGCAATACCAGGTCTTCAGGGGCCTTGGGGAAGTTAAACTGATGCGTAGAAGCCTCCAGGGAGCATGGCAGAGAGCCCACACTGTTCATGAGAAGATTATATTTGGGGCATGGTTGAAATATGAGAAGCAAGAGGAAGAGCTAATAGCTGACTTGCTTGCAGCTTGTGGTAAATGTGCGAAGGAGTTTGCGCCTGTAGATATAGCGTCTCTTCTTCCATTTGATGTAAATGCAGGTTCCGAGGGGAGAACGACCAATGAGAACTGCATTTCTCAAAATGTTACTTTTACGATTGGAAGTGAAAAGATAATTTGTGAGAGACAAAAAATTTCGGAACTTTCGGCACCATTTCGTGCAATGCTCAAGGGGCATTTCAGTGAATCACTCTCCGAGACTATAGATTTGTCTGAAAATAATATCTCCCCCTCAGGTATGAAGGCAATAAGTGATTTCAGTTTGAATGGCAGTTTAATTGAGGTCCTTCCAAATCTTTTGTTGGAGATATTAGTTTTCGCAAACAAGTATTGTTGTGAAAGACTTAAAGATGCTTGCGATAGAAGACTTGCATCCTTAGTTTCCTCCAAAGAAGATGCTGTGGAGCTCATGGAATATGCTCTTGATGAGCATTCAACTGTCCTTGCTGCATCTTGTTTACAAGTCCTTTTGCGTGATCTTCCAAACTGTTTGAATGACAATCGGGTGGTGGAGATATTTGTTCATGCTAATAAGCAGCAGCTAGCAGTCATGGTTGGGCCAGGTATATTTACACTTTTCTGTTTCTTAGGTGAAGTTTCTATGAACCTTAATTCTAGTTCAGACACAACAGCTCATATCCTGGAACGGTTAGTTGAGTTTGCTGAGAATGACCAGCAGAGACTACTCGCTTTACATCAATTGGGATGTGTAAGACTCTTAAGGAAAGAGTATGATGAAGCACGTTGTCTTTTTGAAGGGGCTGTAAATGCAGGCCATATATATTCTGTGGCAGGTTTAGCTAGACTGGACTATATAAAGGGTGACAAGCTTTTATCTTATGGGCAGCTCAACTCAGTCATTTCATCTGTTACTCCACTTGGATGGATGTATCAGGAAAGATCACTATACTGTGACGGTGACAAAAGGTGGGAGGACCTTGAGAAAGCAAGTAATCTGGATCCTACTCTTATATATCCTTACACGTACAGGGCTGCCTCTTTAATGAGAACTCAGAATGCTCAAGCTGCACTAGCAGAAATCAATCGGATTCTTGGGTTCAAACTTTCACCAGAATGTTTGGAAGTACGATTTTTTATCCACCTTTCTCTTGAGGACTACAAAGCAGCTCTATGTGATGTTCAAACAATTCTTACTTTGCGTTCAGATTATAGAATGTTTGAGGGGCGTGTTGCTGCATCCCAACTCTGTACTCTTGTGCGTGAGCATGTTGAGCGTTGGACAACTGCAGATTGTTGGGCACGGTTATATGATTGTTGGTCTGCAGTTGATGATATTGGATCTCTATCTGTTATCTACCAGATGCTTGAATCTGATGCAGCAAAAGGTATTCTATACTTCAGACAGTCATTGCTTCTCCTAAGGTACGTTGTGAACTTTTGGAAGTCACTAGGAGTGAGTCAGTGATCAAGGACTTAATTTTGCAGGAAGTCATAGTAGGTCCAAACCTCCATATTGTAACCCCCCTCCCCTTCCCCAAACAAAATGTTACAGATATTTGCTAACTGTCATTAATTGTTCAAAGCCTCGAACTTAACATACCATCATGTATATTAGGAATTTAAGTATCCAACATAGTACTTGGTGTTTTATGTTCACATTATTGAATCACATTGTAAGTTTCATAGCTAAGAACAGATCAATGATAGCTACTTTTGATCTGCCAGTTACTTTCACTTGAAATTCTGTTCTTAGAAGTTGCACATCTGTGAGACTGTGACAATAAACTCAACCACAAAGGAGGAAAAATCCACAAAACATAATATTTTTCTTTGAAATACAAGTTACTCCTGTGAAATTGTCTAGAAAGGAAAATTCTCTGCCTTCAGGGTCTTTATTTTTCTAAATATTGACTGAGTTTTATATGATGACTCTATAAATCTGATGTATTTTATTTATTTGACTTAGGTTGAACTGTCCTGAGGCTGCTATGCGGAGTTTACAGTTAGCTCGGCAACATGCATCAAGTGAGCATGAACGTCTTGTATATGAGGGGTGGATCTTATATGATACAGGTCATTATGAGGAAGGGCTCTGGAAAGCTGAAGAGTCTATCAATATCAAAAGATCTTTTGAGGCCTTTTTCCTGAAGGCCTATGCATTGGCTGACTCTAGTATAGATCCATCATGTTCACCAACTGTTATTTCACTTCTGGAAGATGCCTTGAAGTGTCCTTCAGATAATCTGCGCAAAGGTCAGGTATGGTTCTAATGTACTAATTTTGCAAAAATATTTCACTACTTGTTAGGAACTAAGAGTAGAGAAGTGGAAAATTAATAGAAATAATTGAAAAAAAATGAACAATTTTATTGAGTGATTCAGAATAGGAGAGAGGTCTCTCCAAGGGTTTCCCCTTCATAAATGATTTTTCCTTTAACAGACAAACTATCAGATTCACTTAACGAATCCCTCTAATCTTATTTCTCCTATTTATCAACAACCCCTCATAACTAACTAATGGACTAACTAGCTAACAGCTGCCCTTATTCTGTCCTCTTTATACATCCTAACAATGCTTCCTTTTCATCCGAATTCACATTTTTTGCCAAAAGACTTCCAATGGACTTGGCTATCAACTGAAAGTCTGAAACCCACTTTGGCTATCTATTAGCAGTCCTTTGTCTAATTTTTTTTTGGGCCAAATGTGGCGCGGCTGGTGTCAACGGGGTCTGACCTTGCATTGAGCTGGGTGAAGCTCACCAAGCAAGGGTTGCATGAAACTTGATATTACATTCTGAAGCAAATATCCAATTTGGGTGGTCTTTGATTGAGATAGTCTTCAACAACCAGTTTCTCCTTGATCACAGTCACTTTGACCCCCATCAGGTCTTTGTGTGGGGCATCTTCAACATATAACTCTAGAGTAGTGCCTTCATCATGTGAATTCTAACTATAGCTTCTACAACTCTCAGCTCCTCCTTAACAGAGGTGTCTTCCTCTAGGACAATTATGTGTTTGCCGTTAGGTGGTTCTGGAGATGGTGGTGGGCTGACCAGTCTATTCAAAATTCTTAGTTTGATTCTCACTGCTAGGCACTCCTTCCCTTGGATTCTAGCAAGAAGGTGCTTCTTTTTCCTGAAGATATTCCCATAGCAATTTTTGTTCCAGTCTTTCAAAGAGTCCGTGAGTCTATTCATGTTTGTGTTTTAGGAATCACTCAAATGCCAGGCGTTTTGGACTCTAGAAGTCAATTCGAGGTGGTCAAGCCAAGCTCCAAGAAACTTGAAATATCTCTGTTTCTGGCTAGTCAAGCCATTATCCACAAATGATCCAACATATAGACTGGATGCTCCCTTTCCATTGGATGAACTATTTCAATATATGTTTCTCTCATTGATTTTGCTTCATTTTTGGTTTCTTCTCCACCACAAGGATACGGCTTGTTCACTAAACCTTCTTTACTTCTGTTCTGGCTCCAAGAATTGCAACAGGGCACCATCACACTCAAAACCGCTACCATTTGAGTTCTCATCCTCCCTCTTAGTCACATCACTCACATGCTGCATTGCATTCCTTTGTTCGTTCATGTGTTCACTCTCAAGATCGATTCCTTGCTTCTTCAGCTACCTACGCATCATCTGGTTCAACTCTTTTATTACTTAAACAATTTTCTTGATCTCCAAAAAACTGATTACTGCAGTCATTGGTTACCAATTTCCATGACTTCTCTGAGCACAGAACTCTACTATGGCCACTGCTGGGTTCTGGTTTAGTTTCTTGCTTTTCATTGACTGCTATAACATTTACCTAGATCAGAAATTCTAGACCTAGACTTCCTAGAATGAAGCTGCAATTCATAATCGCTGGTTCCCTCCTTGAAGAATACCATGGAATTCTCCATTCTTCTCCTCAACAAGAGTACTGTAGTTTCCTTCTCTCCCGAATATGGATCTGACGGTACTTCCCTTATCCTTGGAATTTGGATCTTGCAGGTTGAACCGATTTGTCAGGAACCAAGAGAGAAATGGAAAATTACCTTCTCTGCATCTCCACTAATAGAGCCTTGACCTCTACAATACAATCAGCTATCTTAACCTTGTTGAGAACCAAACCTGTGTGATATCTCTGATGGGGGGAACTTGTAGCAGACAATTAATAAGATCCTTCTGTAAGGAGGGTTTGTTTGGACTTTATGCTGGACAAACTTGAAATCCTTTGATAGACTTTTATGGAGAACAATGACCATGTATACTTTGTCAATCATGTGATTCTAGACTTCCTAAAGTTACGAACATTACGCCTAAATTTTGAAGCATACTTCACTCAAGTTCTGAACATTAGGCCTAAAGTTATAAGCATGATTTATTGGAGTGATGGGTCAATAAACTACCATAATAAGGATACCAATTGATAATCTGCTTTTGCACATCAGCGTCAATCTCCTTGGTCTTCTCAGGTGCTTTGGCCCTGAAATAAAAAAACACAACATCTTATGTTGTATATCTATCTAATTAAATTTTACCATTTAGTTTCTCATGTATTATAGTTTAAATATCTGGGATCAAACTGCAAAATGATGAAGAAATTAATGAGGATGTCAAACACATTACACAAGTAAAATGGCTAAAATGGAGAAAGGCATTGAGGGTTATTTGCAATTTCAAAGTACCTACAGAGCTCGAAGGAAGTTTTATCATAGTGCTATTCATTAAACTATATTCTATGGTAGTGAATGTTGAACTTTAAAGGGATAACAAGAAAATGGTGGAAGTAGCAAAAGGGTATTGCAGAAAGTTGTTAAGAGATTTCGTGGGGGAAAATTAAAAATGTCTCTAAAGATTTGGTCTTTAATTGAGTTGAATGACGTCGTGTGATTCATGTAGCCGGCCTTACCTAGTGAGATAAGACTTCTGTTGTAGTTTCTCGTGTGTTATAGTAGGAATTTCCAAGAAAGCAAAGTAGATGAAGTTCTTGGAAGTTGGAAGAGTCAATGAACATTGGGAGGGTGGTGCATGTTGTGAAACTGCATATGGAGGTTTGTGGTGTTTATTCTAGCAACAGGGACCATAGGGATGGCAGGTTGGAACTTTCAGAGACACTTTTCACCTTCACTTTGCGAAGTGAAGTCGTTTGACCAGGAGATCCAAATTTAATGGTGACTAGAAGACTAGAAGTATAAGACTTTCAGGGTTCAGGACCAGAGCATGCAGGCTCTTCTATTGATATCAACCAGAGTTTTCTGATGTGAATGACGGCAAGCATATACCTATTCTACATACAATACAGAATATATCAACTACTTACAAGGAATATCAAGACATTGTATGTTGAACTATTTATCATGACTTTCAAATGAAAATGCTTATCACCCCACTCCTTCTCCCTCTGAATTCTGGATTTTTACACCCATGTATTGCGGTGGTTGTAAGTTTTGGTCTCTCTGTAAAAGTCCAGAAGATGAACTATGAAGCTCTGTTGTTTGAGCTGAACTGATGAACACATAAAAGCAACAAGTTATTATACTATGTTATAACTTATAATATCGATATATTTCTGCAACTTTGGACATAATTAGTTTGTATTTTAATGAATTGTAATTCTATTTAATTTTCAGGCACTTAACAATCTTGGAAGTGTTTATGTTGACTGTGGTAAATTGGACTTGGCCGCTGATTGTTATATCAATGCCCTTAAAATCCGACACACCCGAGCTCATCATGGTCTTGCTCGCGTTCATTGTCTAAAAAATGATAAGGCTGCTGCGTATATGGAAATGACCGAACTTATTAAGAAGGCAAAAAACAATGCCTCTGCTTATGAGAAGAGGTCTGAGTACTGTGATCGTGAACAAGCAAAGGAAGATCTGGAGATGGTCACTAGATTAGATCCACTTCGGGTCTATCCTTATAGATATCGTGCTGCAGGTAAGTATTTTACCTAACTGACTTGTGTCCTTATAAATCATAATGTCTGATAGTAAATATGCATAAATCTGGACTTGTTCTGCTAGATTCTATTGAAATTCAACTAGTGCAGTAGTGCTGAAATGTTTGGTGTTTGCTGTTGCAGTATTGATGGACGACCACAAGGAAGAGGAAGCCATTGCAGAACTCTCTAGAGCTATTGCATTTAAAGCTGATTTGCATCTCTTGCATCTACGTGCAGCATTCCATGAACATAAAGAGGATGTCTTAGGTGCTCTAAGAGACTGTCGTGCTGCCCTCTCAGTGGACCCGAACCACCAAGAAATGTTGGAACTTCATAGCCGAGTCAATAGACACGAGCCATGAGTCAAAAACATGATCACTTTGGCTAGATCATGGAATTGCACTTTGAAAACTTGGCTGCACTGAAAAAGTTACAGTCATGCATGCCATGAACATGAAGAATGGATATTGGAGTGACCGGCATTTCAGCTGCCATAAGCTGAGTCATGAAAATCAAATTTGTAACATAGAAAGCATAGTTAAATTATCATCCTGTCTATAGTGATGAACATGTGAATTATTACCATTCTTTTGCCCCGGGGGAGTGGTCCCAATTTTGTAATTGTTAATCTTGATTTTTTGGGGTATATTATGAGTGTCAAATGTGTTGTTTATCTCCCCTTTTGTTTCTTGATTAAAATGGTGTGCAAGGCAATATATGATGATATTTATTTACTATATTGCCGAGCCTGTAATCAGTGCCATGCGTGCATGAAATATTGTTAATCCATAAATTCTATATTTTCAAGACCTTAAAGCCATTAACTGCAGTTTATTCTAAAATGGCTTGTGGCTGAATCCTCATTTCACTACTGCTATCTTAATAGTCCCCCATTTAGCTAAAACAAGTCCCCCCTCTAAACTATATTTTCAATTTTATTTTCGAAAATAGAATTAGCCCCTCAAATTAATGCTATCAACCATGTTTTTTTTATCCTACTCGAGTAAGATTGTTTCTTGTTAAAAATACTTATGATATGTGGAAAAAGTCATGCATTTTGATTTCTATCCGAAGTCATCAATATAATGATATAAATGAACACTCGATAGAATTTGAAGACTTTTAGTAAGACATGGTATATGGTTTGAAGAATAGGATAATTTATAATTCTTTTTATGTTGGGTGGAATTTAATATTTTAGCGAGTATGCTTTGAATAAAAGAAGTTTTAAAATAATTTAATTAATTTAATCTTTGAATATTGCGAGTAGAAAATAAAAATTTGAGAATTTCAAATAATAGCAAAATAATGGAGAGACTCAATTATAACAATAAAAAATTAAATTTATTAAAAGATTAAAATTGTGCAATAATTATAATAATAAAACGAAAAAGCACAATTAAGCTTTATAATTTTTTTATCAACAAGTTTTTAAAGGTTTAACGCTTAAGTACGAGTGAATACTGAATATTTGGCATGATCCACTAGGTTAAGCAATAATTGTCATGACCGGATACTTTTGCCTTTGCTTCCATAATTGATTCGGACCTTATTTGTATATTTTCCCAATAAATACTTATATGAGAAGTAAGTAAGAATGTAAAATGAAATACTTTTTTTTATAAATTAAGATTAGTTTATTTGTAAATTAATTTATAAAATTTCCCACATTTAATTTTGTAAAGTTGATTTTTAATCTATGTATAAACTAATTTTAATTTATGAGAAAAAACTATTTATTTTAAATTTTAATTTTACTATTAAATTTTTATTAAGAAGTTTATGCAAGTCTTTATTAACAATTCAAAAGCATTTATATAAGAAGGTTTAGTTAGGTTGGTTGAACAGTACGTGTGTTGACATCCAAATTTGACTCCTCCCTTTGAACCTAAACAAAAAATTCAAAAGCATTTTCATGGAAAAAATAACGTTACTTTAAATTTTTTTAATTGAAAATATCCTTTTTAAGAGTGTTTCATAATTAATATCAACCATTACTTTGAAAATTAAAAAGTTCAAATAATCCATCACGCAGGGAGTGGTTGCAGTTTATTGATTGTGATTGTGATTTAGCCATAGTTCATTCATAATAATTAATATATAATATATTCAATAATAAAATAATATAAATTATTAAAATCAAGTAAGATAAAATTATAAATTAATATGAAATAACTATATTATTTATTTCATAAGATACTCCATCACGCAGGGAGTGGAGAAACAGATGATTTTAACTAAATTAATTAATAAATATGAATAAATGTAGTTTAAATTTAAATTTAATGTAAAAGGTAAGAAATTAAGATAATTTAACAAACAAACAAAAAAAGATGACAAAGCAATGATAAATGTTTTAGAAACATAAATCCGTTCATTCTGTTAATAGGTTAGACCGACTGGCTTGTTCTTATTTCTGATATAAATTTAATTTATAAAAACTGTCTGCATAAAGTTTTTTTTATGCATTTAATAAATATTTACTCTGGTACTCTAACATTATTTAATAAATAAGATGATGTAATAATATGATAAATTCTTATTAACGGTGTAAAAAAAACGTATACTGCGTGTCAATATATTTTATTTATTTTAAATTTAATTCAAAATTATGCTAGTCACCTTAATAACTTTTAATTCAATATATGTTCCATAATATAAGCAAATTGTCTGCATTCGGTTGGGAACATGTTCCCTAAAAGAAAAAAGGAAAAAGAAACAGAAACTATAGTTTGAAAGGCGAATTAGAAAAACAGAGACCACCAATAACGTAGCAAACAAAAAAGAACCACTAATAATAAGTGTGCCAAATTAAAAATAACATATGTATGGTGATACAAGTTTAGTACTTTCCAGAACATTCATAAGAAATAATTTATTTACATAAATAATATTCAGTAGATTTTTCTTGTTACCTGTGATTAGGATGTTCTATCCACGCCACATCTTCACAATATAATAATAGTGCCATCGCTTAAGAACAAGAACTAAGAACCGACGCTTGACCATACATGTTATTTTATTGGGTCAGAAAGTACTATTATTATACTCAATAAGGTGACGATGCACGATATATTAAAAGGAGTGATACTGTGACTGGCTTAAGAGTAAACAAATGCAACTTGGACATATAGTAATGGTGGAAGGGAAATCAAGATGCTTATGACTGACTCACTCATATTCCAAGGACATAGACACGGACTAGAGTATAGGTTACGTGTCACACTACTGTAATTGCCTACAAATGCTTCGTGTTGCAATTTTTTTGCCTACGAAATTGTAAATGCTTTAACCTATACTATATTTCATATACTTTATGCAAGTATATTTTTAGTTACATATATAGTAGCAGTAGCAGTATATGCTATACGTAAATTGAATTAATGTTAACCTATTCAATGTGAAAATTTCAACACACTTCATCACACTAAAGATTGAATATCTCGTGAAATTTGCAAAATTGATAATCTACTCGTGGTTAGGTGGTTTACTAGAGCATCTTTAATTTAAAAAATTCAAGTGGATTTTAAAGTTATTTTCTGTGGTTTTTATATTATTTTTTGTGATTCCTACCATGTTATGTAATTATAAGAAATTTATACAAATTTATTTTAATGGTAAAAAATTTCAAAAAATTTACACTTTTATATTTTTTATTTTTACTTAATTATGATGTTATTATATGTCACAAAAATATTATTTTTTTATTACTAATAAATAGTTACTTGCATAAAATATAAATCTTATTTTTTTAAAAAAATTCCTATCACATAGATTTATTTTAATAAAAAAGATATCCTAAGAAATGATGAGAGATGCTCTTAATGGGCTGATAGAGAATAATAATATCAATCTTAAAATTTAAATTTGAATCTAATTTAATTTAAAAACTAACTCATGAATTAAGATTATTTCATATATATATATACACACACACACACCATATTTTAGTCATATTATTGGATAATGTAGAATCTTCAACTAACAACCAGGAAATTGGTTAAGTTAATTAAGATTTTTGTAAATATAGGGATACTGTATAATTCTAATATAAAACAATCGTCCCTCACCTGACTTGCCATGCCACTAAAAGCAAGATGTTGCATGATGTTTTGGTCAAAAGATCTTGCCTTTTTCTAGATGTGTCGATTTTTTGTCACAATGATCGACCAATGTATGAGCTCTGCTGTGTTATCAGGTAATGTATAGTAGATTAAATAAATAAATAATTGCCTTTAATATTGTCTAGATTTTTTTACATATAACTCAATGAAATGATTAGATAATGTGTGAATATAAATAACTAAAAAATCGTCTCAATGTCTTTATATCAGCTTAAATATTGATACACGACTATTATATGTGCAATAAAAATCTAACTTCATGTCTTAAGTGTCTTAAATATATAAATTAAAAGAATTAAAACTTTAAATATTTTTTTTCTATAAATTATATTAAAAAAGTGATGCAATAAATAAGAATTGTTGTTTTATACAATAATATAAATTATTTATTATAATTAAAACCATAGCGTTTTTCACAAGAACCATTAACTAACGAGTACTATTTTATTAAAAAAATGACATTTATGATTAAAGGGAAAACCGGTATAATTTAACCAGTTATTTATGGATGGGTAACTAATTAATTATCATAAGCTGATATTTTGTCCGACCAATGATTGATTTTCTGTTTTTGAGTACATACCTAGGATTGATTTGATCCACACTTTAAAATAAGGGATTCGAAAGGGTTTTTCTATAGAAAAAGTACTCGACGTTGCTCGTTTAGAAAAATTTCAACAAGAAAAATCGTTTTAAGAATTTGACTGTAGCGCGACTATAATAAATATCCATTTAGTTTTTTTTATATATATATTTAATATGATTTAGGTTAAGAACACAACCTAAAGGCAAAAAATAGGGGGGGTAGAAACTATCTTCTCAAGGTGGTAGCTAGTGAGCCAGTGAGGACACCAATAATTTGTCTGCCAAACTAAAAATATCACATCAGATCGATGATACAAATCTAGCTATAGTAGTTTCGAGAACGTTGTAGAACATTCATCGGATTTATTTTTATAATGTTTAATAGATTTTTCTTGCTGCGTGCCATTAGGTTACTCTGTCCACATGCACCTCAACAATATAATACACGTATCTCGTAATAACAAGTAATTAATTAAGAACCAATGCGAAACGATATGTGCTCCTTTTTTATTGGGTCATCACAAAGTAATAGCATATATTATACTGAATAAGGTGACGATGCACAATATATTTAAAGGGGTTATACTGTTTGCTATGATTCCCACAGGTAAAAGATCAAACAGCTTGGACAATTTCGTGGTAAAGAAGCTTCTGGAGTTCTGGTATCAAGCATGGGCTGTGCATGGCGCTGACTCACTTTATCATATCGAGGGAATGGATATGGAATATGGAGGAAGTAGAGTTTCCGTGGCGTGTTACACTACTTAGCTTGCCAACAAATGCTTTATGTTTTTGTTCTTAATTTCCCTACAAATATTTATTGTGTCTTCTGCTTTGCAAGTTGCAAATCAGTACGTATATTTTTATTTATATGAAATGGTACAATAACGAGAGGTTTATTTTTAGAAATTCATATAATTATACATCTAAATATCCTGGGTTTTGTTTTTAATTTTTTTAGATACTTAGACACCTTATATACTGTTCGAGATCCAGTGAGATTTAAATATCATTGATAAGTATTTAAATATCATTGTTCCTTTCTTTTTTTATCTTTGATTCCAACAATTTTAGTCCCACTTGTTTTAATCCTCATTGTGATGGCAGAGATTAAATATCAATATTATTATATTTTATAAGGTTATAAAATATATATATATATATATGTATATAGAGATCATCATCTTCCTTTTACTATAATTCCTCTTTCGTCTTTTCTTTTTGTGTTTAAAAAATCTTTAATATTGTCTAACTCGAAGAATGTAACATGTTCCTAAAATTATTACTACCAAATGATAAATGCAAAGATTGAGGGAATCATCGATTTTTTTAATTAATTTGTTCAATATGACGACTCTTATGATTAGGATGATGGAAATAAAAGCCATCACATTGGGCAAAACCGACTTAAAAACTGATAATTATCTTTAGTTTTTTCATTTTATCATTTGGTAATAATAATGTTCGAGACATGTCACATTATTTGATATGATATTGTTGTCTCCGCATGATCGGTTAGATGAGATGAGAAGAAATAAAAGATTTCCCTGTTTCTTCTCCTAACCTTGAAAAGATAAATATGAAAATTAACCAATTATAAATGGGTTTATGTATTTGACATTTCTATTAATAAGCCCAAATATATAAAGAGTATTCTACAATAACTTAATGTTAAAAATACAAAAAGTAAAAGAATTTTATTATAAAAGTAAATAAATAAATTATATATTTTTAATGTAACAAATATTTTAAAATAAAACTTAATATTATATTATTAACATAAACCATAAAAATGAATAGAGAATTGACAAGAGAGTAAATATATCATTAGTCGTTGAAAATACTATCATTTATTTCGTTTAAATTGATATATTATATTTTCAAAGAAAGGAATATTATTTCTAACTTGGATGAAAGGTATATATGAAAGACTCAATTTTATTCTTTTAGTTATTTTTATTTCATTAAATTATCTTTTTTTCTAAAGCTAAACAAATTTATTATTTAAATATAAAAAATGACAACATACATAATATTACATAACATATTTTCAAAATACATTAAAAATTAAACAAACAACTTTTTTTATTGTTCACACTAAATAGTTGCACACTAAAAGTAAGCAGTGAGGTGACACTAGATATTATGTACGGAATTACTAAGCAAAGGCTTTTTTGTCGGATTTAGCGGCATAGTTAAGCTTACCGCCCTCGACCAATGAGAAATAAGTAAATAACATTAAACACTAAAATTTTGTTCTGACAACATATCCGGTGTTGCTTCATTTCATCCATGTACTTCCGAAAATCCTTCCCATAAATTCTTTGTGGTTTTGAATCTTATAATTTTAATGAAGCAAGTAGCTTCTTATATATGTTACCATCGGATTGAAGAAAGGGAATCGAATTTGCCACCATTTGGGATCATATATTGTAAAAATATCAATATTCCAATCAAAAACCACTCTTCCAAGTTCCAAAACATGTGAATCCCACAGCATTAAAAAACCAGACATCCCCCACCACCACACCATGGTGCTTGGTTGGCTGTAACTTCCAGAACTTTCCGAACCGTGTACCCACCCACTCTCTTTCTCTCTCATCCACTTGCTATTTGCGGAAAATTGTTAAATAAATCAATAAAATACAACAATATTGCTCCCAATATGTCTAGAATGTTCTAATTAATTATCCTTTTTATTTTATTATCCACACAACATTATTTTATTTTCCTATTACACTCCACTATTAATTTCTTTCTTTCTTTCTGCATAAACACTTGTATACTATCTTCCTAGATAGGCATGTATGTGTTTATGACAAACACTCCATCCTGTTTTTTTAGTAACTGCTCAAACGACTTTCCAAACAAGGAAACCGAGTCCTCTGCATTCTTCAAACTCCAAAGCTTCACTTTTCCCTCCACGTTTCACTGATTTCTAACCCAAACCCTTTCCCTGAATCCCATTTGGATTAAGCTGCATTATATCCTGTTTTACTCTGTTTTTTTTTTCCTCTTCTTCTTTCTCCTCTGTTTCGATGTAGTATTTTTTACTTGCAATTTGTCTTCTCTGTTTTATGTCAAGTCCATCCTTGGTTTTTATTGTTTCTGCTTATGAAGAAACCTCAAAGACATTAACCTGAGGGCACATGATCGTGAGAAGAGTGAATTAAATTAACATATCTGTACCAATACCCATCAAGTTTGTTCATTTTCTAAAAAATGAACTACTTGTATCCTGTGAAAGAAGAGTACTTGGAATGGCCACCACCGTCGTCGTCGCCGCCAACAACGGGAGGAGTTGATGAGTCAGCAATGGTTCCTCCTCCTCGGCCAATGGGGGGGCTTCACGAAATAGGGCCACCCCCATTTCTGACCAAGACTTACGATGCAGTGGAGGATCCCACCACTAGCCACATGGTTTCATGGAACAGAGGAGGTGCCAGCTTTGTTGTTTGGGATCCACACGCTTTCTCCAGAGACCTTCTTCCTAGATACTTCAAGCACAACAATTTCTCAAGCTTTGTTAGACAACTAAACACTTACGTAAGTCCTCTCTTCACTTGTTTTGTCTCCATTCCTTCCAGTTTCATGGGATTCACAAAACTTAAACGCAGTTTCATAAGTACTTTGTTAGTTCTCTGTTCAGAATTAGATTTTCATGTCGTCAATCTCTATTGACATTTCAAGAAAACTTTCATTATGCTAATTGCTAAGTAAACTTCAATTTTGATTGAAAAACAGTACCAAAAATTGCATCTCAGTTTTGTGTTGTTTCTTTTACTTGCAAAAATAAGTGGTAATCCAATTAAGAAACAATCCAATGTTTTATTTGAATGAAAAATAAGTTCTCTGTCACTTTTTTTCTGCTAGCTTTTGTAGTGGAATACCTATAGTTTCACTGTTCTATGGTTTTATATTTTCTTTACTCCTAGTCACGGGTAAGTTTTCATGTTTTATTACTAAAACTAGTTAAAAAATTATTATATGGTACTGTACTATTAAAATATTTGAAAGTCACATGTTTTCTTGTGTGGGTTTTTTTCTAGACTTCTAGATTTCTCTTTTTCTCCTATCCCATCTGTTCCTGCTGTGGCCGGTGGTACAGTTTGGCTTCACGCTCAACCACTTTGTCCATTTCCTATCATAATTATAGCAATTATGGTTTCCAATTTATTAATTGTGTGTTGAGTTTTTGTTTTTGGATTTTGGGTACTAAAAATTATGTATTGGGGTTTAAATTTCATAGGGTTTTAGAAAAATTGATCCAGATAGGTGGGAGTTTGCAAATGAAGGATTCCTTAGAGGGCACAGGCACCTGTTGGCAAACATAAGGAGAAGGAAACAACCTTCTTCTCAGCCTTCTTCTTCTTCTTCTTCATCCTCTTATTATTATTATTCTTCTTCTTCTCAACAAGCACAACAAGGTCACTGTGTTGAAGTTGGTCGCTTTGGACTTGATGAAGAGATTGATCGTTTGAGGCGTGACAAGCACGTGTTGATGATGGAGCTTGTGAAGCTGAGACAGCAGCAACAGAACACAAGGTCATACCTTCAAGCAATGGAGGAGAGGCTAAGAGGGACGGAAATTAAGCAGCAACAAATGATGGCTTTCTTGGCTAGAGCTTTGAAAAATCCAACCTTTATTCAGCAGCTACTTCAGCAGAAGGAGAAGAGGAAGGAGCTTGAAGAGGCCATGTCCAAGAAGAGGAGAAGGCCAATTGAGAGAGGGCCAAACCATGGGGTTGTTGGAGAAGAATCAAGCAGTGTTAAGGTTGAGTCTCTTGTGTTTGGTGATGAATATGGTTTTGGAGTGTCAGAGTTGGAAGTGTTAGCTATGGAGATGCAAGGTTATGGTAAGGGAAGGAGGGAACAAGAGGAGGAGCCTGATGAGGCACTAGATCAATCACAAGAGAGGCTGGAGAAAGAGCTTGATGAAGGGTTCTGGGAAGAACTTTTCAGTGAGGGTTTTGAGGGTGAATTGGATACTAATCCAACTAATTCCCAAGACCAAGATGAAGAAGAAGAAGATCATGTCAATGTGTTGGCCAATCGCTTTGGTTACTTGGGTTCAAGTCCTAAATGAAACCAACCACATATAGTACTCAAGATTATTATTGGTTAACATTGTTCATTAATTTGGTTCAAGTGGAGGCACTCATGTGGTGAATGGAGGAGGAGGCATCCCATTTGGCATGATACATGTGGAAATGATTTACTTTTTGGTGTTTCTAACCCCCCCATTATATGATGATGCATGTCCTTTTGTAGAACCTAAAAAATTTCTCACTTTTCTCTGTTTGATTAGGTAGGTTGCAGCTGTTGCTTGGACAAGAATCTATGGTAGTGATAGCAATCGTTATTTACTCAAGGTTCAGTTTTATGTGTTTTTTTTTTTTTTAACCACTCAAATTAAACCCCCTCTCCTTTGTAATGTTCATCTTAATTAATTATATTATATATCAACCAAGCTATTGCTGTATTTGCCTCTTTGTTGTTTTGATTATATATTACCTTAACGAATATTGTAGATTATACAGAAGCCGTAGAATGGATACGAATTCGAAGTAGCTGGTCTCCAAGAATCATAACTGATTGTTGCTTTTGAACCCAAGATCCGGTTGGTGGTTAACCTTGTCGGTTTGATTTTTTTTTATCTCACTATACTTTTTCCATTGCCTGGGACTTCGTCATGTGGCTAGAAATAAAACCAGGCCACACGTCGAATTTCATGATGTTCCATTACATATGGACAATTTTGTTAGGTATCTTCATGCTTCCAAGATTCCGTTCACGTTTAAACCTTCAAAACTAAAAAACAAAAATCATATGCGGGGCTCTCTCTCAGGCCTCAAGCGAAACCTGTCAGGTGTCTAGGGCATAATCACATAAAGAAAGTGATCATTTAGTTTTTGTTTATTCATAAATATTAATTGTTAGTATTATTAGTTTTCACTAACTGGAGGTTCAAACTTGTAGTTTTTTTCTCTTTTATTTTTCTTTTTAATACTAAATTAATCTTATATCTTCAAATAATTATTTAATTATAGTTCCTCTTGCTGGTGGGTTGACAACCTTAATTCAGATTCATGTCGCAGTCTCCTCTTAACTTGTGTTAGGACATCAATCACAAGATTCCAAGAGTGAATTTTGTAACCTTCTATCGGATGCAATTTTTCCCCCCGCTTTCTGTTTGGGTATAGTGATTGAGAGTTATGAGAAGTGTTGACATTATAGTTTTGTTTTTCTTAATTTTTTTTAATATTTATTGAGTAATACTTTATATCAACAATCATAAACAGTATATTTTCTGGTTAAATTTAATCAATCCTTAAGATTAGTCGTGTACATGCCATCAACACGCACATACATGGCTAAGTAATCTTCGTTTAAGAAGAATCCTTACAGTCCATAAGTCCATTCATGCCGATTCTTTTCGCTTTGCATATAATTTGGTAAAATGTAAAAGAGCAATATATCCTCCTTCCATGAATCTTATCATTTATTAGAATATTGTTATTTGTTGTTCCCTCTTCCCCCAAATCAATAAGCTGCACATGCTATTTTTTCCCCCTTTATGTCTTTTTCTACCTACAGTACCAAGTTAATTATAACCTCTTTCTTGTGCCTATGCACTTTTAATTTATTTTTTTTTACATTTTCCTCCCTTCATTTTTCTTTTATCTTAGATATATTGATTAAATAATATTTTTTCACAATATTTAAATACATGTTTTCAGGTATACTAGCATCTTTATTTAGAAAAAAATTGAATGTAACTATTTTTTGTCATCAGCTTAGTTTATGTTTTATTTTCTCTCTCTAACTTATGTGATGTTAATTAACACAGCCATTTTGCAGTTTTTTAATTAGCTAAGTAACTTTTATATACTTTGTTTCATCAAACTTCTAATATTACATGGCACTATATCGTTCTATCAGGTAGTTTATCCTTGTGTGATCTTTTAAAATTTAATCAATCTATAAGATTAGTCATGTACATGTCATCAACACACAAATGCATGGCTAAGCAATTTTGTCTTTTTTTTTTTTTTTTTTATTGCTTGAATATAATTTTGTCATTATACATATGTATAATTTTGTCATCATACATATATAATTGAAGACCCTAAAAATTATTATAATGGTTATAATAATATTAGATGTCTTTCATATACATAACGTCTTATTCATAGCTATTGTCTTTTCCTCTAAAAAAAAAAACTATTTGTCTTTTGTTTCCTATATTTATATTTACGGGCTTTTTATTTATGCTTTTCCTATTGCTTTCTGCGTCTTTTTTCCCTCTAATTTGTTCTCCTTTCTTCAATTTAAAAAATATTGATTGATTGATATTTTTGTTAAGATACTTATATTTTTGGTGGTATGCATTAACATCTTTATTTTGACAACCTCTATCATTTTTAATCAGTATCTTTATTTGTTTTCTTTGGTGGATTTTTTATGAAGTTAGACTAGATTTTGATATTAATTCTCAGTACTCCATATAATTGTTGCGTGCTAAATTTTGGGAGAATAAAACTAAAATGTAAATATTCATTATGTATAGCAGTTCCCTATTTGTGGAGAAAATCTAATATGCAGCTAGCTAGATCAGTTAAGTTGTGATATGTGACAGAATAATTAAATAAAATTGACAATTTTATTAATTATTTATAGGCAATAAAATTGACAATAATTGCACACACAAAAAAAAACTGGCAATAAAATCTGGACCATATGAATATTTAAGAAAATTTCCCGACCATGTTTAACCATGAAAACCACACAATTTTATGTTGTGGCACACTAGTTAGTAGTTATGATACTGAATGGAGTGGATCACAAATTTGGGTGACACAAATTTCTTACAACCTAATCACATATATAGAGATTGAACGAGGCATGCAAACTTCTCATTTACCCGATGACCTTGCTCGCATATTCTTGCTTAGGGTCACATGAATACATGTGGACTTTTCTTTTTATGCTAGCTAGCTTATCTTCGTATATGTGTTGACGATTGGTTTTCTTGTCATTTTCGTTCTGCATTTGAGTCGAGCAAAGTATATGCATGGCAAAGACAAAGGGAAGCATGTCATATGTAAACAACAACATTATAAATAAACAAATCTAAAGAAAAAAATATATCTCTTAGCTGATGGATATCGACTTTGATGTCATTACAAAATAACCAAGAGATAGGAGAACCCTCCCAAATCAGAGACCCATTGTGTCTTTATCATAGGAAAGACCAAATTTTAGTAGGCTCCTGCCAACCCTCTCAAACAGAACATAATATTATCTTCCGTTAGTATATTTTTTTTGTTTCGCAAAAATTAATTTGTAATAAAAATATTATAAATTTAAACTAATAATACGATAAATCATGCTAAAACATGTAAGAAATTGTATAAAGAATATATTAGGTATTATATAATATAGATTTAATCCATCCTTAAAATATACATCTCATTTGGTCAGGATTTCTAGAATTTTTTTCCCCCAATTTTGGTCTATGTTGATTTTTTTAGTTGTGCTGCTTATCCTTGTTAACCAATAATGTGATTAAGATATTGTTTTGGTACATATGTTTCTTTTTTTTTACATTAATAGATATTAGAAAATAGACTTAATATTTCTTAAATAATAAGAAGTAAATAAAAATTTTCTAATATAGGAAGGATTTATATACCCTCTTCTTGTAATTACACGGGTTATTTTTATTACAACACATGTGATATTTAACAATTTTTTTTCTAATACTTATTAAAAATGTTTGTTAAAAACCTTTAGTAATATTTATAAAATGTTATTAAATATGAATAAATATTACTAATATGTTTTTGCGATATCAAATGTTATATGTAGTCCATATCGCTAAAGTTTTAATGACTTAAACTATACACAATATTTAATAAAATGTAGTAAAAATATATTAATAACATTTATTCATATTTGGTAATATTTTTTAAATATTATCAAAAAAAATTAACAACAATTTTAATAAGTGTTAGATAAAAAAAATGTTGCTAAAGATTAACACTTAGTATTTAGAGTTGCACCATAACAACAACCACTTAGGAGGCTTTCTCCCACCATGAGAGGGTATTTTACCTTCATAGAGGGTTTCCTCTCCACTTTAGATTTTTTTTCCCAAGAAGAACCGCCCCTGGATAAGATAAGATCGTACACCCATGAAGTAAAACCTAAATTAAGGAGGAAAATTTCTCGTTCTATGGGTAGCACACCTTGTTAGAGTAATTAAAATAGGAAATTTTCTACATAAAACGATAAAAGGTAGGCTCCATCTCAAATGAGAATCCAAGTTAAGTAGTCAAAATGAAGGGCCATCCATCCTTGAGCCATCATTATCTTCAAGAGAGTCTCAGAGTTCTCAAATTAAATTAACTAACTTCCACGTCAATTTGTCAATTCCCTGCAAGATTTTTGGCGGAGAAATTAATGCAACTCAGTAGACCAACTTTGAAAGAGTTGATATATATTACTACTAGTCAAAACTATGATAAACCACGAGTTAGGTAGGTTAATCTTTATTTTTAGGTCATGTCCGTGTTCTATGTTTAACTTGAGTTCAACGTTCATGTCTTACAACAACAAAAAATTGACATGTATATCACTGATAAAAAAAAAAAAAGAAGCATTAAGATTATATTTATTAATATAGTATTTGTCTAAGAAATTAAATTGTGGATAGAAATATTATGAGTCGACATTATTAGTGTGATGTATATTACAGTACCATTTGGTGTATTAATAATTGTTGGTATAAGTTCATGGTATATATTAATATATAGATTATGCAAAAGTTAATTAATGAATGCTAATTCAACGCTAACGAGAGAACATGACCCAATCAATTGATCATGATACTAAAGTGAATAAGCATAAACATCATCTTCCGACGCCTCGAAGAAACAAACTAAAGAGAGAAATGAAATCTAATCCTAATTCCTGCAGATTCCAAAAGCTTGGATAAAAAGAACCCACATAGGATTCCAATGGATAAATACAAGAACAAATCTGAAGCTGGACATGCATAGTCGCAAAGATCTAATTCGTGATGGGTCCTATTTCCTACACGCCTAAGGTTTGGTTCATGGAATGGTTTTTGGGTGGTATGGTTTGCTACTACGTACGGTAGTAGCCCACGCATATGCATGTATATTGTATAGCCCCTAAAGTAAGTGAACCTTACTTATTTTAGTCAACGAAATGGGTAAAATGGGAAATTTATGTGATATCTTTCATAGCTTTAGATTTGGGTTTGGAATAAAGAAAGATCGAAAAGAGGAAGTAAAAGAAAAAAGACATTTGCAAATTCTCGTTTGTGGGGGTTTTCCTTGCTTGAGCACTTTCTCTACATATACTAGTTGTAAGGCAATAGTACAAATAAGAGGGACGTAAAATCCTTAAGAATATAATGGCAAACAATTATTTGGTATTAAATTCCACAAACAAATTGACAATCTTAGGGAAAGTGTACGAATGACCGAGAAAACAAGCTACCTTGATGACTTGTCAATTATTGTTTATCATAGAAAATGTTTAAGCACGAAGCACGTGACAACTCTAAGAGAATGTATAAATAATTAAGCACTACAGTTTAATCGATTATATGTATTAAGCCAAATCATATTTTCTTATAACTTCGTAACAAATTGAAAAAAAAAGGTCGTAATAAGATCGATAATGGTCAGATTATATGGACGGTATATAAACCGAACGTCAATCAATGAATCAATAATTTAAGTTGTGGGGTTATCTCGCAAATCACCTTTCACAAGCTTTTCTAGTTTCTCACTCGAATTTTTTTATCCAAAATAATTTTACGAAACCCTGTCAATCTCATGACTCATGACTCATGAGCCTGTTGATGAGCAATATATATATGTCTGTCTTTTTTCCTAATCAATGCCTTCGTCGAAAGGTGCTTTCGGAATTCGGTTGTCTTCCTGGTTATTACGGCTAGGGATGTTGAGAATCCAATTAAATCGAATGTAAAATAAAAAATTGATCCAAAAATTTGCAAACTGCAGAAAAATTAAATAGTTTGGTTTCATTTTTCCCAAATCGCTCAATTTTCGGTTTGACATGTAAAAATTAAATCAAACTAAATTCAACTATACTCATTAGTTTAATTATTATAGGATTCATATAGGTATACGACATGTAATTTAAGTTTAAGCTTTTGTGAAAAAGATAATTACATTCAGTCATACATGACAATTGTTAAATATGAGTTATTTTTTATAAATAAAATATAATGAAAATAATTTTAAAAATATTTATTTAGGGGTCATTTATGTTTAATTGTTAAGAATTGGTGTTTTTCGTAATGACTTGCGGATATGAAAAGGAAAGATTAAGATGCAGAAAATAACAAAAATATGAAAAATGAAGATTTTGACATTAGGTCCAACCCAAGACACGTTCAGCACGAAAATAAACACATGTGCTAAGCAAGCAACATAGGCTTAGTGCGAGTATGCAGGCCAAGTCCATTCCAGGTAACTATAAAAACATAAAAAAAGGCTCAAGCTAAAGGGAAAAGACATATCTAAGAGCACTTTAACACACACTCAAAGCCTGAGAAATTCCCTTAGGAAATTCTTTATTCTCTTCCATTATTTTCTATTCCCTTTTTCCATTCTTTGTCCTCCATCAATTTCTATGCTTCTTTTATAGTGTAAAACCCCTTATGATCATGAGAGGCTAAACCCTTAGTTAGGGTAAACCTAAAAAGTCAAAAGATGTATTGTATGCTTCATATCCATCAATGTAAACAAGTGTTTTCTTTCCTATTATTCTTTCTTACTTTAATTTTATGTATCATTCATCCTTGTGGAGTTAAGTGCTCGACAAAGAATAATCCTTAATAAAAATATAAGGAAGGTCTTTCATGCATCAGTTTTAGGGATTAGTTGATCAAACAGAGAATAATATCTAATAGAACTAAAAGGAATATGTATCTTAATAACATTATTGTCAGACATAGAGTGATTGCATTATGCTCATTCATCAAAGCAAACATTCAAAATTAGAACTTTATACATTTTATCTAATGTTTGTTTGCAAAGATATTTGGGAGATATATAGGTAAAATAGGTTTTTCATCGTGAGACATGTGTGACAAGTATTCTAATAGACGTGGATAGGAAAAATTCACATAATTAGTAGAGAAAAATATAAAATAATACATTTTAAGCAAATAATAGTTACTAATAGTTATTATTTCCTTTATCTTCTATTAATAATTATTATTTTATATAGTATTCTTTTAAACTCATCTTTTATATTTCATCTCATATTCTATTTTTATAAATTAAAAATTATCCAATACAAGGAAAAATAAAGTTCCCGTAAAAATCCACCCTTGGACTTCTAAATTTTTACTACTTTAACATTTTTGATATACTTATTAAACGGTTAACAATACACTAAGATTAAAACGTGAAATTTAACACTTAACGCTTAATCTCACACTCTCTCTCTCTCTAACTCCTAAAACTGGAATCCTAAAACTAATGCCTAAATCATTCTTCATGTGGCCATACATTTGCAGCAGCGTGCTCTCCGGCATAGGCCTCTGGGCATTTACGGCGGCATCTCTCTCCAATGCTTGTCTCGGGTCTCTCTATTTTACTATTTTTTTTAAGTTTAATCATTGTAACTTAACAAAATTTTGAAAATATTGATTTGATTTGGTTTAAATTTGATAAATAATTTAAATCAAACTAAATTATATTACACCTAATTTTTTTATTTGATTCAAACTAATTTTAAACTAAAATCACACCAAATCATATTACAAATACCCCTGGTTACTACGGTAACAAAAGAAAAGCCAGAAAGTGCCCACGTTAGAACCCTACTCAAATCAACCTTAATCAAAATTATATTCCTACATTTCTTTTCCATACACCATTTTTATCCCTCCTTTAATAAGAACAGGTGATTTTTTTCATCTCTTCTTTATTAATAAAATACAAATGAAAGAATGTGAGAAAGTACAACAAGACTGAAATTAGTTTATAAATACAAGACATACAAAAATTATTGATAAAAGGGTTAATTTTAATAGAGTAGTGATAATTTTGCATTTTCTTTCTTTTTATATTATACATACACTCTTTCCTATGATAAAAAGAAGAAAAGTGAGTACTCTCTCTTTTTTATCATATATAAAAAGATGAAGATGCATGTACTTAAAAATGGTCATAATAAAAATAATATAAACTGTAATTTCATATAAACATTAGTTGCAATGTTCACAGTTTAAATTAATTTTGTAATCTTTATGTCAAGAAAGGTTTTGCCTAACCACCATTCTGATTTGAGAGTTAATCTTACGTTCATGGAAACATTTTTCCAAAACCATAAAATTTTTATATATTTAAGAAGAAACAAGTATTAACAAAAATAATAGTAATATTTTATAATAATTTTTACAATAAAGAGGGAATAAAAACAAAAAACAAATATAAAATAAACCAAATAATATAAGATATAGAAATAAATTAAAACATCATAAAAATTATGCGTAAAAATAATATTATTCTAAAAAAAGTCTGAAAAACATTTTTTATTTAAATAAAGAGTTTATAATGTACTATTATAGTATTATTGAATCATAAATTGTTACATAGCTCCTAAAACTGTTAAATACTATATAATAGTTATTTTAAAAGTTAGATATAGAATATTTTTTAATTTATTAACAGTGTAAAATTATATTTATTATGTAGTATAAAAATTAAACTGCTAAGTGTTAAATAAAAGCTGAAATTTTCCCAAGTCATGACATGGGTGAAGATACTTTTCAGTATTTGCGCTGCTGCAATGCCACTCCATATCTTCCATGTCTAGCTTTCTCTCTCCAGACTTCCACTGCCTTGCTTTTACTTACCAAAGTTTTTCCTTATTTTTATATACATACAAATAAAAATTATTTATGATGTGTTTTGAGTATATACAAATTATCATTTATATATTTTAAATATTCTATTAATATTTTACATTTTTTTATCATATACATTATAAATTTTATTACATTTATTATTTTCTTTTTTTTTTTACCGTTTGTAGGGGTCCATTTAATAGAGAAAATATAAATGAAAAGAAAATAAATTAAGTTAAGAATTTTAAAATAAAATGGAATGTGAAAATATAAATCTCACATCATTTTATTATTTATTTTTCTCATTTTTTATTGTCTTTTTCTTCAAATCGGCATAACCTAAATGTTGAATAACACATTAAATATTTATGAAACATTTTCCATTACATTTTGTCACCTCCCTCGTTAGTCTGCCACTGTCATCATCACCCTTTCTTCTCGTCTCTATTATTTACAATAGACACAACATAATAGAACTCATTTTCTCATCTCATCTTCTCTCCCATCTCTTTGTACACCCAAATAGTTTTTTTTATAAGAAAAGAAGAAAAAAAAGTTGCCAAGTCCTATTTGGGAACTGAGATTGTTGTATTTAATTAGGATATTAAATATCTTCTGCTTTCGATTGCATGCCGGATTCTCTCTTGATCAATTCCACACACATACACACATACAAAGAGAGAGAGAAAAGAGAGAGATGTGTCTGATATAGTTGTGCAGAGTTGCTCAGACAAGCAATCCATGGCTTAGATAGATAAGATAGCGACTTGGAAAATAACACACCACCATCATCACCACCATCATCATATATCCTCTCTTCACGAGATTAATTTTAGCTTTCTTTTTACCACAAAGAGAATCTCCAATTATGCCTTTCTCTTTCTACATGTTTTTGCCACCTCACTAGCTGCTAGCATGCCCCCCTCTCCTCAATAAGTTTTAGAATTTTTTGCACTTGTTTTGCTTATCGTCTTCTTGGTCTGTTCCAAGGTGCAAAAGTGACTTCTTGTGGAACCAAAATAGCATATAGCTAGGATTGGGAAAACAAACAAATAAACCAAGACAAGAGAATATAACATCGTATCTCGCTTTTTTCTTCTTTTTTTTTTCATTCCCAACCTGTTGGAGTTTTTCTTCAAATTAAAGGCAATATGTTCCCCACTGCTATTTCCTATTCAACTTCTTTGTCTGAGGATGCCAGTGTTTCTTCTGGTACAAAAGTTCAGGACTTGGGAGGACTCAATCATGGGGTCTCAAGCATTTCTCCTCAGCAACAGCCTCAAAAGATCAAGAAAAAGAGGAGCCTCCCTGGAAATCCAGGTACACTATACTTCATTATCATTTCACAATCAATTAATTGAACTCTTTGGTACCTATAACATATATATCCTACAAAATAAAGCTAAGTCTAGTTGATAACACGAGTTCGAATATGACTCACATCTCAGAAGGATATGAGTTCAAATTTTATTATTAATTTAAAATTTTCGTTGGTAGATAATCTATAACTATTTTTTGTAGGAATTGTGAGAGATGTTTGCTATGGAAACTTAACTCATCTTAAATTTTTTTTATGAAAATATATATGTCCTTCAGTTGATCAAGTTAAAATATGGAAAGTGTTTGTTTCAGACCCAGATGCTGAAGTGATAGCCTTATCTCCGAAGACCCTTATGGCCACAAACAGATTTGTTTGTGAGATCTGTCACAAGGGTTTCCCGAGAGATCAGAACCTGCAGCTACATAAGAGGGGCCACAACCTCCCTTGGAAGCTGAAGCAAAGGAGCAGCAAAGAGGTGAAAAAGAAAGCATACGTTTGCCCTGAACCTTCATGCGTTCACCACAACCCCTCAAGGGCCCTGGGGGATCTTACAGGAATCAAGAAACACTTCTGCAGAAAGCATGGAGAGAAGAAGTGGAAATGTGAAAAGTGCTCAAAGATATACGCGGTTCAGTCAGATTGGAAAGCTCACTCAAAAACCTGTGGTACTAGAGAATATAGATGTGATTGTGGAACACTTTTTTCCAGGTAATTAAACTTGTTCTTTATCACTTATCCAATTTCTCTCACAATTCTAAAATGTTCATATTTAATGTTTTTCTCTCAATTAATTCTAGCATGTTTAGATATGCTTTAAAATTATGATGATTATCTCAAAATCACAGTATTATTATATGATTTTTTCAAACAATTACATGTTACTTTTCATTCACCGTGGTTTTAGAATTGATTTTGGCTCACCTTACCGTCACCCAAACATGTTAGAAGTCGATCCAATCTTCTCTTTACTTCACTGTTTTTTTCTTTAATTTGATGGTTTTTGTATCCATTTTTTACTTCACTTATTACTGTACATACAAGCACGCATTTTTTTTAAAAAATAAAATATAAAAACACGTATAATATCAGAAGCCTATCTTTAATATTTTTATTTTTCAGTGGATCGATCTTTGGTTTTACATAAGAATGGTAAGCACTCGCCATGGCATATTAGAATGGCATTTACAGGTAGCACGAAAGTGGGACAACATAACATGCTTCTATTGCAAGAGAGATATACTTATCTTTGAATCCTGAAACTGCCAAATGAATATATGGCAATAACCAAAAAAGCACAATTCACGTATCTTTTGTTTTATCTACTGTGTAGTCTGTGACTCAATAGCAATTTTGATCTTTAATTATTATTATTTTTTCAAAAAAAGAAAACATGTGGTGCATGCACATACATGAAGGGCATGATGATGATGATATAATACTATTTCTGCATTATTATCTCCATGGAAAAGTTTAAATCTTAACTTCATACTAGTTTTTTAGACTACAAAATTTTCAGTGTGTCAGATAGTGCTCAATTGTCTTCTAGAATATTTGTAATTTCTCTTTCCTTCCCTCTTATGTACATTTGCGCGTGTGCAAGTGGCTGCATACTCAAAAAATGATGATGATGATTTATTTTTGTCTACTAAAAAACCAATATAAAAGACACAATTGGCGATGATTTCTGACTTTCTCATTCTCTTAATTTTGTTTTATTGAGAATAATACTGTGCATTGTATCTCTCGATTTTCATCATTGTGAAATCTGATAAATCTGCAACAATATCAGATGCCAAGTTGCTTTCTTTCCTCAAGCTTTCATCAGTGAATATATACTTGCATAGTTACATGAGATCGACTTCTTCAATTCCATATTTTTGTGTCTTGCATGAGCACTAGTTTCCAAAGGCTTTTGACATCACTAACAAGCTATAACCATCAACACTATGTGTCAATATATACTCATAATTTGTATAGCCATTTCTTCATGCACAAAAGCATAAGCGTGTGTCCATGCATCAGTATGTAGTAATTTCTCTCTCCTACTTTAAATTTGACCAAATGACGACATGGTATCTCGTTTGGTCCAAGCCTTTGACACTTCATTCCCTGTGGACTCGCTCTCCCATGCATGACTTCCCCATATTCCATACATTCCTTTTTCCAAACGGGACACAGTACTCCATACTCCAATCACGTATGATAGATCTCCCCCTATAATAAAATATACTCTCGACCATTTAATTACTTGTTAATGTTACTCTTATGATGAACACATCACCATTCCCATTCACATTACTCACTTAGAAATACAATCCAAAACAATAATGCAATAGTTTTTCCTATTAATTCATGTCCTCCATTTTTTCTAATTAATGCTTTCTTCTAATACAGGATAGCAAATTTAACTCACTCTAAATTAATGATAAATACTACTAACTAAGAAAATTTAGCTTACATGAACAGTGTGCACAAATTGATATAAATCTGTCATATTTGATTCTTACAATTTTTTTAAATGATAAATACTATATCCAATGTTGCTTCAAATAAACATATTTTATAAATTTATTCACTCTAAATACTAATAATAAATACTCTAATCTTGTTATTAGGCAGTGAAGATAATACAAATTGTAATGTTTTATGATGTGAAAAACCGCAGGAAGGACAGTTTCATAACACATAGGGCATTCTGTGATGCATTGGCGGAAGAAAGTGCAAGACTATCAGCAAATCAATTAGCCGCTGCAGCCGCCGCCACCGTCACCACCACAACAACAAACCCATTCCAATCTCTATATCTTTTCCAAACCCAACAACAGAACTTCCAAAACCACCAAATGACCAGTTTCAACCAATGGGACTCATCTCAAGAAAACCCTAACCCTAGCAACAACATTGCCACCACTTCCCTCCACATCAAGCCAGAGTCTCAAAGCTTCCACAACCCCACCCTCTCTTCATTTCTCCAACAGCAACAACAAGGGCAACAGCCCAACAACAACAACAGGGGCATGATAGCCTCACCATTTGGGAACCTCCACGTGGCAGCAGCAGCACCTGCCACGTCATCATACATGTCAGCCACTGCGCTGCTTCAGAAGGCTGCAACCGTTGGAGCCGCTGCCATAACAGGCCCAGTACCTGTTGGGCCACAACAGCGCGTGAGGGGTCACGTGGCTCACCACCTCGGCGCAGGCGAGTTCGGAATCGGTACAGTGAGTCAACTCGACCCGGTGGTGTTGGTGCCAGATAACAACAACTACACGAGAACAATGTTCAAGAGTAGTGACCGTCTCACAAGGGACTTTCTGGGTCTCACGGCAGATGCTAACGGCGGCGCGGTTGACGTTAGCACCAACGTCAAGGATATGCTAGCGTTCACTGGGGCCGTAGAGTACCACCAAGTCCAACCGCACCGTCAACATCATCACCACCACGCGCTTCTGAAGCCCCAACAAGGCTTTGGTTTCCTTGGGACAACCACTGCCCCCGAGACGTGGTGGAATTGTTAGACACAGACAGGAGAATAATTCCAAGTCACGAGGGTAAAATAGGCAACACAACTTTGCCATTACACTGACCCTTGACTCTTGAATCGTCAATCATCATCAATCTGTTTTGGTTTTAACACCTCGTTATAGATTTTTTTTTTTCAATCCGCTTTAGACTTCAGATCTTAGTTTTGATTGTTGTTCTCTCAATTTAAATCAAGTACAATGCTTTAGTTCAGTTTTTTTTTATTTGACTGAATATTAATATATTTGGTGCTTTGTTGTCATGAATTCCTCTCTCTCTATATATGATCTGTTATCATTAAGTTTGTCTAATTAGAATTTAACTTAGATTTTTAAAATGTTTTGAGTTTGAGCTTTGGAGTTTGGAAGAGAAAAAGTGAAAGATTTTATTAAAAGAGCGTGTTTGTTTTATAGATTAAAAATTCGTTATTTCTAGAAATTTGAAATTGAGAATATAATATTTTCATATTTATTTCAAGTTTTAAAAAAATATTTTGGGTATTATTCATTTCTGGAAAATAGTTAAAACATAATTTATTTCACTTTTTTATTTTCACGTGGAGTGGTGGAAAATTTGTATTCTTGTGAAAATGTTGAATGCTTTTATTTTCTTATTAAAATTTTATTTCAACTCTTGTTTTTTTCAATTATTTTAAAATTTAATAATACTCCTAAAAATGTTAAAATTTAATCAAACTCATTTTAAAATATTATCTAGAATAACATTTTTAGTAATAATATTTCTGAGAACATGATTCCTTAAAATTTAGGATCATACTTTGAAATAAATGTCTCTAAGATTATCAATTAAGTTCTCCAACTAAAATTAATCATCACAATTTTAAAACATGGTGAAAAAAATATAAAATACATTTATTCCATATGGATAAAAGTACTTTAGGTACTGTTTGTATTATTGTTCAATTAAAATTAAGTTTTAATTATCTCAATATAATTTGCATAATAAAAGTATGTATTAAATGATTTCATGAATTACCAAAGTGAACCTTCAATTCGCATTAGAAAACAGTAAAAGGAACACATAAGGTATTGTGTTTAAGTTTTCTCCTTCAATTAGGTTGATGCCTAACGAAGACAAGAAATGTACTTAATTTTTATTTTGATTTAAAATATTACTACCTCTAATTCTATATATATAAGAAACAAAAGATACTTTTTTTCTGTTTATAACAAATATATGATTATTTTATTTTTATTTTTGTATTTGTAATTAACTGTGAGCTCTATTTATGATTATATTCATTTTTTTCATGAAAATGACTATATTTATTAAGTTATCAATAAAATAAGATATATTCATTGACTAAAATATTATCCTTTAAAAAATAATCATCTCTTAAGTTAGTAATGTAATAAATAGTCTTAAAAATAAAATTAAAGTTTATAATAAACTAATTACTCTAACCATTTTTTATATTAATAAATTTAGTAATTGTCTTATATATAAGAACGAAAATAGTATTAATGATATTATCTAATTTCTTTTGATTAATTTTACTGGTCTAAAAAGAGTCCTAAATAATGACATGAGAAAGGAAGCTAGATATATAAATATATTCGAAAAGCATTGGCAGGCTGTGTGTCTGTGACTCTGTGTGCGTGCATGTATGGTGTTGGGTTGATGGAGTCAAGAGGAGACGATGGTGGCCTTTCTTGTCAGTATGCAAAAGCCAAAATGTCACATGCAATAAAATTATTATTAGTCTTTTGTTGTTATCGCTACCTATGTCCTATCTTTATCTCCACAGCTTTTCATCTTGAGTTACCTATATACGTACTACTAGCTTTGGCTTCACGTTCACCCACATATACACATATATGTGTATGTGGAATAATAATTAAGTGGATTCTGAAAGGAAGTTATGTGCAAAAATTGGTTTGATTTGATTTTTTTAATGCTTTTGGTATATTTGATCTCTATTTTATATTATAAAAAATTATATTCCATTAGAGGATATTTAAGATAATCTTCTTTTTAATATGGGATATTATATTTATACTTCCAACATTTTTCCCCCATTTTTCTTCTTTCTATTTCTCTTTTGCTCTCGTTCATACACCAAAAAATATACCTAAAAAATGAGCTAGGTATATGGTAATCATTTTCCTTTTAATATTTGTACTATATCACAGAAAGGAAAAAAGATGTCTTGACAGACCGTTGAAAATGAAACAGTAATGGAGAGTATATGAGGCAAACTATGAGCATGTCACTTTTGTCGAGATAGTACTTATATATGTACTCCTATTAGTGTGGGTAGTAGTCGTATATATAAAACAAACAAGAGAAGAGATTCAATGCATAATGTAGTATTTATCAAGAATTTCAGTGACTGAAAGTTGAAGATTAGCGCAGCACACACATTAAGATTCGTTAGGCTTATTGGGAGGCAAATTTCTTTGTCGACCTTTAACAAAGCTGACAATAACAAAACCAGTCATTGACTTTGAGATTTACACTATTACACACACAGAACGCCCTGCATTAACCGTATTGGTAATATTATTGTATTATTATGTTACTTATGCGATGGGAGGGTTAGGGTAGGTAGTCGTTGATGTTCTTCATAAAAAGATTGCTATAAATATGTTGTACTTTAATTTGATTTTTTCTATATATATAAGTGTAATATTTTTAGAAGTATTAATTATTATTTTTAAATACTTTTAATATATGGTGAGATTATAACAATAACAAATTAAAAAAAAACATTAAGAAAGTAAGTTATACTAGTTAAAATATTTTTTTTAAAAAAGAAAATAATATAATCACCTTGACGATAGAGACTATTAAAAAGAGAGAATATTTATCTAAAATGGGAAATAAATGTTATTAACTTCACGTTGAAAAGTATAAATAGAAAATAACAAATGACACTTAAATATTACTATTATATACACAATTACATCTCCCAAATAAAATAAATATCATAATATTAGTATTATAAATTTTAATTTTTTAAAAAAAAGTTAGGGTCCCCAACTTCTCCTACGTCATTCCATCTCTCTGCTTCCAGTGATACCTGTGGTTTATATCAGAAAAATCTCTAGTGTAGTTAATTAAAATTAGTTATTAAAAATGCTTTTTTTATAATAATTCATTAAAATATAACGTATAAATTCTTACAATTATGTCATTCTTTTTACAGGTACAATAATATATATGCATGAACTTAATTTTGTTGGAAAAGATTAGTGAGTACTAGATGTTGTAACCCGCGTAACTATTTACACTTCTGGCATCGTGTCACGGGCAAGTCCTATGCATTGCATTTACAGAAGGGACATTACATCTTTTGAAGTTCGCACTTAGAGTTTGAATGGTATATAAAGTATCGTGCGCGTGTATGTGAAAGAGGGAAACGATCAAGTAGACAAGTAGAAGAGGATGGGAGAGGTTATCACATGATGCCGGTACTTGTCAGGAGAGTCATTTGCCACACGGATCCTGATTCCTTTCTTCCTTTGATTTTTTTCACTCATTCATGAATAATTCTGTTGAATCAGAGCTCAAACCTGATATGTTTAAATCATGGAATTGATAAAGTAGTGGGATAGTAAGGTCCTACTTTACATTTGAGAGATCCATCTAATATAAATTTATATTTAACTTTTTTTATATGTAAAATTTTTATTGAGTTAACTATAATTATATATCACGAGAAAAATTAATCTTTAACGTAATAAATTAAAAGATACTTATAATCTTTAATCTAGACAAAAAATTATATGTTCGATCTTCTTCCAAAGATTACAAATATCATAACTCCGCTAACATTACATGTTAATTGTTAATATTTGTCTACAAAATAAATGTCATATCAATGTAAATGCGTATAAATTTGACTGTACTAAGTTTAATTGGTTCACGACGCCAAGCAACTTGGAAATGACATGTCTTCGGCCCCTGACCACTATTTTCTTTCCGTGTTTTTTTTTTTTTTGAAGTAATAGTAGACAAAATAAATTCCCTTGGGAAGTTATAAATCAAGTGACCTTTGTTAAATCGTCAAATTAATCATCAGAGATTTGGCTTGTTAGAATGAACAATTCACTTTAGAATGTAAAATAATAAATCTTGATAATTTATTAGAAAGTTGTGGATTCGAAGTAGTTGTGGGGTACGTATGATACCTTGGCCAACTAAGATAATCTTAGTAGGTATACAGTCTCAGAAATCACGAGAACCTTTAAGCCGAAGTGGCTTGGTTTTAATTTAGGCCAACTAATTAAGGGTAATCCCGGAGGGTAATATGATTAATATAAATATAAAAGTATCCCTGTTGTACAGGTGTTTGTCATTGTGGTATTTTAACATTTTTTTGTTTAATAATTTGGATGAAGTCTCTGTCTGCATGGATGCAAATAACGAAGGTTGTGTCCAGCTTATGTTAAAAAAGTGACGCTGTTTTGGATTTGGCAGCTAAGCACCAGAGCTTCGTATCCATATCTTTTGTCTCTATATATGCCATGTAAGAAGACTTGTCTCCATAAGGGTCATGCTGGCCATTATTATTTGAAGTTTACAAAGTTACTTTTGTGAATGACTATATCACCAAAACAACTCATCTATGCTGTTTGTGGAATTTTAAATCCCAGCCCCGTGAGTTTTTAGGTTATAAAGAAATTATAGGTTAACACAAGCTTGTGGATTAATTAGTATTTGAGTTTGAGGTCTAGATATATAATTATATTAAATATTTAGAAGGAAAACAATTTATCGTTTATAATAATTTTATTTGATTCGAGTGAAAATTATCACTTGTAAGAAATACATATAACATCTACAAATAACAATAAAGTCTATCATATATGTGAATTCCACTTATGTTTTTTCGTAACCGGTTGAAAGTCCGGATTAAGGAGGGAAGTTGTGTTAGACCATTGGCACCAACTTAAAATTCGCCTTTATACCCAACATGGATACATGTGATATCTTAAAAAAACAAAAAGGATTACAAAAAACATATATAGGAGCTGCGATAAATATATATGGGTCACCTAAACTAAATTAGAGGTGTAAAATGTTCAAAGATAATGCAATTAAACTAAACTAACAACACACCTTATAAAGAACGAGTTTCTACGCATATGGATGTCGTTCGTCCTCCATATATAGCAAAATCTTTTTATTCCATTCTCAATGGTTGCTGCAAAATCCTAAACAAACTATGGATTAGCTAGTTTGGGAAATAGTGGGCACATTTTGTAGCCCAAGGCATTAACCAAACTCCAATAAATTCTTTTCCTCGTCGCTTTTTCTTTAGGAAAAAAAATGGAGTTTCGAAGAATTGGAGCCTTTTCTAAAGAGGAGGCTCCAAAATAAAACCTGCATTATAAGCGTGAGTGGTGTGGAAAGGTAAACTACTTAAGGTGAAGGTCTATATGTCTATGTGTATTTGTGCGGAGTGTGATGGTGGTCCATGACACATAGGGGGTACTCAATTAAAAGGAAAAAAAGGAAAAGAAGAGGAAAAATAAATAAAGGGAAAGATAAATGTCAACGGTTGCTCAATGGAGCTTTGAAAGTTCTGAATCACAATTCTCAGCCATCTTTCGTGTGATCCCTTTATCAAATTCTGTGCGCATCCCCACATTTTGATGAGCAACTAATTACAAATGCACTTCAACATTGTAAATAAAACATAAATGCAATTTACCAATGAAAGTTTGGTTCTAATAGAAGGAGTTAGTAAGAGTTTGTTTTTCAGTTAGCACACATTTCAAAGTGCGTTGAACTCAATCCATGTGAGTAGTGTCTCAATAGAAAATCAAACACCCCTTAATCTTTCACAATCTAGTGAGGTTAAAATTTGAATTCTACTAAAAAACGGTGTTCATATTTTTTACCATTTCTTGAAAAAGAGAATAGTTGTGCAAATAAAAATAAAATAATGCAGTTTACTAATTATCATGTTTTGCGAACCATTAAGGGTGTATTTAGATTGCCGTTTAAAATGCTTCAAACGAACAATCTCACTTTTCCATGCGGTAAATGTAAAAATAATTATAATCTGACATTTGAGTGAATGATGGTTGACGTTGAGACCTGAGGGCAACTCTTTTCCAAACACGCATTAATTTATTAGCATATCCTGAAGCTGAACGTATTTAGCTTGACACAGTATTCTTCGGTGTGCATAAACTCTCCAAATTTCCTTTTTATAATTTCCCAAAGGATCACCACCTTGTCAATGTACTTAATTGGATGTGTAGCTATACCTTTAGCTGATTTTTGGAAAGCTCCTCAAAATGGAATTCTATTTTGCAATTAGAAAATGAAGAGAAAGTTGGCAACAACTACTACTAAAACTCAAAGACTCATATTTAAAATTGCTAGAAATTATTGCAAAAAGAATGGAAAAAGTTTGTAGTCATTAAAATTCAGTATGTTCAGTGCAAGGGAAAAAGAGCCTGGGGAGTATCGAAAGAAGATCATGGAGTTAGTATATCCAAGCTTTTAGAAAGGATACTTATAAGTTGCAGGGTTAAGGTACAATACATCCCATTTGCCTACTAAAATAACGCCCTTTTTGCACATCCCTCTGCGCCACAAAGAGACAAACCAAAAGCCTCTTCTTTTTCTTTCCTACCCCTTCTTGCATATGTCATCTTCCACTAGAAAATCACATTTCAACTATCCCTATTTTATTTCCCTTTCTCTTTTCTAATCCTAATAATTACCATTGACATAACTTTATTTTCCGTGCTTCTTGCTTCCAATGCAAATCCCATCCATCCACAAGTATGACAGAAATACAAGTTGTCATGAAATTGCACTCTATGGCAGTAGTATCTGCGAATGTGATATTTTTGTCTACCTACTATAAAAACCAATCTTCAAATAGATACAAGATTTAATTTATAATTCTCTAAAGTAAAATCCACCATGATTATTAGGAATTAATTAATGTATTCCATCCTAAAGTTATGAAAGAGAAATTTGAGGTTTCACCCATTAATAAAGTTACACCAAATGAATGTAACTTAAAAACATCCTATTACAAAAGGTGCAACCGGATTAGGTAATAATGGTGGAGATTAATTCTTCCTTCACCTGTTTTACTACAAGTATTTTGTCCCACTGACCAAATTAAAGCAGGTCAGTAAGAAAACTGATAGTGCTGGAATATAATCAGACCACCCCTTTTAAAGCATATTTATATTCGTCCTTCGCTTGCTTTTTTTTTAATTCTACCTTGAGGGTAAACATCAAGAATTTCAAGGAAGAAACTTTATTTGCACGTTCATCAGTTTGGTACAATAAACTAGTTTAGCTATGTCCGAACTGACAATTTTGTATCTTGGTAAGGAAACAAGAATTTTGGAACTAGAGAATCAATAAAAATTTCCATCTGTTTAAGCTACATTCAATTCAATGCATTAATCAAATAACGTGTAAGCAATGGATGTTACCTTTACAACTCTGTTTATGTTAGTGATAGTCATCTACTGAACTGTAAACACTGACAAACAGAAAAGTACAAGCCAGACAATGAAAAGCTTCCAATTTCAAATATGCATCAATTTGAATGCTCTTGGGAGATACCTGGTGGGCCAATTCATCCATAAAGTTCACTTCACTGAGTATAATTGAATAAAGGGAAAATAAGAATTTTTTTCATCTCCTAACAATTCCAAAGTCATGCACATATTTCTCCTCAGAATTCAATATCTGATGTATAAATTTTTGTTCGTTTTTTTTTTTAATTATTGAATTGGATTAGCTTGATTTACACAATTTATATATAACTGTGTATTTGGCTGAAAGCTAAGAAAATGTCACGATCCAATTGCATATTCTATCTAGTGTACGAAAGAGAAACTAAAGTCTCAATACACATGCAGAGCAACTAATGCAGAGATTCGTGCACTGAAATGATGACATGATAGAGAAAACTGGAAAAGGAAATATGCCATTGTCAAAGTATACATTGAGGTAATCTGTCCCTCTCAGGAGAAAAAAAAGGCAACAATACAGTTCAAAATTGTCTAAATCAGTTGATACAAGAAAGCATAAACAGCTTGCTTGGTCAGAAAAACATAATGAATCTGAATACAAATTGAAAATGACATCTACATTGAGAATATGTTATAAATGGTAAGGTAAGGTTATGCTTACAAAAAGAAGATATAAACATAATGAAGAACAAAATGGCGCCAGAAGAGAACCTAAAATTAAAATAATATGAGATGGCATGCATATTAAAGCTTAAATAACACAATTCTTGATATGCAGATATATATGGCACAGATGAGAAGCAATCTATCAGCCTCTGTCTTGACTAATTCCTTTTTTTATGATTATAAGCTGCAATCAAAACTAAAATGGACATAGCTTCCTTGTGCTCTTAGGAGTAGCGTGTGTTTGGTTTTACGATGAGAAATATCAAAATTGATTTTGCCTCTTATAAGAAAAACATGATCTTAGAAAAGATAGATGTTAACAAGTCTCATATTGTCTGCCTCAATTATTGGGGAGAAATTTATATATTTATTGGATAATTTCATTTTGTCTTAATTGGTTTTAAACTGAAAACTAACATAATATAAGAGTTTATAACCTATCTTAGTTCTCATCTTATATATTATATATTAGAAATATAACAATACAAATATTTGGCTAATTATAAAATACAATTGATTTTGCCTCCAAATATTGGTTTAACTAGAAGTAATAAAAACTAGCTTTTGTATTAGGTTAAAAAATTTATTCAAAGTCTTAAAACAAACTTGTTTTTAGGATAAAAAGATTAAAACATAGATCTCTTGATGTATCAAATTTTGTGAAATCAATTTTGTAAACATTCACTTAAACACACACCTAGTGTAGCATCCAATTGCAATAATCGAATGAATGGTTTTTTTTTTATGTAACTTCATGCATATACAAATAAGAATTGATTTCAAATCATTATTTTCAGCACGGGCAGACTTTCACTGAAATAGCGATGAAAACAAAAGGGGCATCATTTTACCGAGTGAGGACAAAAAAAGGAATAGTAATCAACTGCTGTTGTTCACTTTTTTTTTTCACCATAGTAAACATCATACGAACTATGTGGACAAAAGAATCTTATAAGCATGACTTCAATATGTTTTTTTCTCTCTGTAAGTTAGCATTTTTTATTTTTAGTCATTGTAAGTTAGCCCAACACAAAGCATCATGGAGTTACAAAAATCAATCAAGGCAGAAAATGGTAAAGGAAACTGCAACTACAAGAAATGGAAAACAAAGATTAACTATATATCATCCTAAAAAAATAGTAATGTAATATTGGAGATTGGAGAATGTACACCAGAAAAGCATGCAAATAATTTCCCTCTCATATGCACACCAAGTAACACCACCACTTTTACATCTGATAGTGTGTACAGTGTACTTATTATCACAATTCGGTTTAATAATTTTCTTGCTTTAGAAAATCCAAATTAACAATTTGTTAAAAGTAGTGGTCACTGGTCAAGGCCTTCATGAGAAGTGTATCCGAGACCTTTCATTGCATTCTGAAAAGTCTATTCTAGAATGTAAATTTACATTTTAAAATGAGTTTTCCAAAATATAATGAGAAGTGTATGATGCAATAATGAGGGGTACAAGATACTGTAGCCATTCAATGATGGTGAATGGCAACGTTCAGTTTTAATTGGGCCAAGAGACAGTCCAATTTAAGCAATTGCTAAAAGAAAGGGCTTAAAAACAATCTTGGACGGTAAGGACCAAAACAAAAATGCCCAAATAGTGAATTCTTACAGACAAAAAAATGGTAGTTTTTTTTTTCGTTTGCACACCATGATCCACCCAGCAAAGGGACTAGCCGTAGTCCAAGAAAATAGAGAAAGATAGGAAGCAAAAAGACAGAAGCAAGAAACGAGAGATAATTAGAATAATAAAAAAATAAGAAAATTTAAGAAATAGATAATAATTATTTTCCAATAAAAATTTTGTACTTTTGAATTCTTAACCATCACGCTAAAAATAATAATTAGCAGAATTTTTTTTTATACACCAGTTATAAAAAAAACAACAAAAACGCTATTTTTTTAATTTCATTTACCATTACATTGAAGATGTATAATTTACTTTCCTATGGCATGAAAAAAATATTTATTAAGAAATGACCAACAAGATAAAAGTTTTTTTAAAATTTTTCCATTTAATCACAGATTTTTTATGTATTGTAAACTTGTTGAATTTTGTAATAATTATTTTAAAATTTGTATTTAGAAAATTTTCTAACTGATTTTCATTATAAAAAAATTACACTAATGATAAATGAAAATTAAACTCATATTAAATGTAAAATCGTTAGTATTTTTTCCATATTATTGCACTAGTTTATTATAAAAATATTAAATTTATATCTTAAAAATAAAAGTAATTGGTAGGCTTAGATTAAAAGAAGTAAAAAAAAATTAATAATAATTAAAATTTCAATCTATATTATGTGGAGAAGACTAAATTTTAAAGTAATACTTTATCATTTATATTAATTGGAAATAAATATGACCGAATTTTTAATTAAAATCTTGCTTTTTTCAAAAATATTATTTATTATTATAATAAAGATATCCACGATAAATTGTTAATATATATTTGATGTAAATCAGAAAATAATTATTTAATAAATATAAATAAAACTTGAGTTGCTTTATTTAAAATTTATTTGAGCTTATAAATAAAACTCTTAGTCTTACTGTTATGACTGAAATTTAAATTGAATTATAAGATTTTTTTAATTTATAATAAAAATACATGAAAAACATACATTAGTTTTTCCCTTTAATTTCACTCACATTTGACGTAGTTTTATTTTATAAATGTCTTAAAATGTAATTAAAAGCTTCGAATTGGATTTAAATTTCATTCATAACAAGTAATTGAAATTAGACATCCATCACTAGGATACATAGTTTATTATATATATATATATATATATATAAAATATACATAAATGGATTTCAATTATTATATTCCCAAAAATGTTATTTTTAGTAATAAAATTAAATAATTTAAAATGATTTTCATGATTTACATGTATGGTCAAAAAAGATTTAAATAACTTAAAACATTTTTAGTAATAAAATTAAGGTTAAATTATTCATTTGGTCCCAATAATTTCACTATTCGTGTATTTTAGTCCCTATAGTTTGAAAGTGTTTTTTTAGTTCATATAGTTTATATTTTAATTTTCTTTTAGTTCTTATAGTTTAAAAATTATATTTTTAATCCTTATAGTTTGTATTTTAATTCTTTTTTAGTTCTTATAATTTGAAAGTGATAATTTTAGTTCCTATAATTTGTATTTTAATTATCTTTCAGTCCTTACTAAAAAAAACATATAAAAATAATAAGCTACAAATTAATTATAAATTATCCACTATTTTTTTATTACAAATTATTTGTTAATATTTTTGTAGTTAATTGTAATTGATAATAATATTCATATTTTGATGACAAGGACTAAAAGAAAATTAAAATATAAAGTATAAGGACTAAAAAAATCACTTTTAAACTATAAAAACTAAAAGAGAATTAAAATACAAATATTATAAGAACTAAAAAAAATACTTCCAAAGGACTAAAAAAGAATTAAAATATAAGTTATAAAAATTAAAAAATTACTTTAAAATTATAAAAATTAAAAGGTAGAAATAATGAAACTATAGGGATGGAATGAATAATTAAAACTAAAATTAAATAACTTAAAACGTTTTTCATGATTCTATAAATAGAAGTAATATTTCTGGGAATTTTGTAGTCATTGGCTATGATATTTTTTGGAGCCCAGACCATCCGGGAATTGATTTCACTGTAAGCTAGCCAAATGCTTCCCTTTTTTTCATATTTTTATTGATGTGCCAACAAATTAAATACCTCCAAATCCATTTGTCGAATCAATTAAGAGCATGATCTCTTGAGCATTTTGCAATAGTTATTAATCGTATGTTTGCACAAGTTTTGTATATTTTGTGGTTAATATGTAGGTGACATCTCCACGAGGGAATTTGGCGTACTCTTTGAAGGGAACATCAGGGGGAAAATTTCAGTTCAAAACCTCAGAGTGGAATATACAAGTTTTGCTTTCACAACCCTGCTTCAACGCCAGAGACTGTATCTTTTTACATTCACGTTGGTCACATCCCAAAGATGGTCAGTACCAACCAAATTTTGGTGTCTCGCTATAATTAAATTAGCTAGACTTAAATTATTGGAAATGGATTGTCCAACCAAGTAGTCCAATTAGGCATAGCAATTAGCAAGCACTCACGTTTCATGATGGGCTATGGATTGTTTGGTCAAGTAGGCTGACCCTGAACAATAAATCAATCATAACGAGATAATTGGATCTCAAACCTTTCGCCTAATCACATTTTATATATAAAAATGTCTTTTTTTTCACTGATTCACACGCATCCAAAGTTTGATTAAAGGCTTTAGAAAACATTTAGACTGAAATAAGTTCAAATATCATTTTGTATTTACAAGTTGAACTCAATTCAAATATATAGTTTATAAAAATGAAATCAATCAAATCATTATAATTAAGAAGTATTTTACTAGCATTATTTAAGTAAATTATGATATATTAATGTTATTATTAACATGCATGGATATACACATTTGCCAATGAATTTATTTACTCAATTTTACTTTTGGGTTCAGAACATTTGGATCCCATTAATATGAACATCGCGGAGTTGAGAGAAGCACTAGAGTCTATCATATCAGAACAAAAGTACTTGAAAGCACGTGATGCTAGACATCGACACAGTAAGTTAACCTAACTCGTTAGTTGTTACTAAAGATCATCTGAAAGTTTAATCAATTATGTGTTGTTGGTAACTTTTTTGAGGTGAGAAAATATTTCAATAAAATTTTCTAATTAAAGTTGTTAAGAAGATTCATGTTATTAGGGTGCAGTTTTTTTTTTATGAGATTATTTGGGTGCAGTTTAAATAGCTTTTAGACAATTTTACTTATTGCTAATTAGTTTTAAGTTCAAATACCTTTTAATGTTAGTTATTGTTAAGATAAAACCTAGCGAATATTAACTCAATGTGCCCTTATTAACCTATGCATCTAGGTGGATTGTAAAATGCTTTTAATTAATTCATTTGATGTATTAAATTTTGCAACTACAGCAAGCGAAAGCACCAGAAAGCGTGTTGTCTTCTACACAATCTTGGAGTATGTTTTGTTCGCTGCTACAAGTTTATTACAAGTGGTATACATTCGACGTCTATTCAGCAAATCATTTGCTTACAACCGAGTGTAGGCTTCATATTGAATCATAATAGAACTCCTTTGATTATTTCACTTTTTATTCTTCTTGATTACTTTGTAATTCCTCCATGCATAACCAACAACTAAATTCACCATTTGAGTATTGGCCAAGTAGCATCATAATGTGTTATTAAACTTTTCGTAATTATCTATACAAGGAGCATCTTTAGATTTTTTTCAGAAGTAATTTTAAAAGAAAAAATATATAAAAAACAAACAAATACTTATCCGCAACCAAAATTAAGTTATGCATAAATTAAAAGTCAATTTTTAGAAAAGCTATCAGAAAGGTTTAACAAATTAACTATCCATAAGCTAATTTAACTTGCATAGGATTTTTTTTTTCATTTTATTTTATTTTCTTATTTTATAAGTGTTTCTAGAAAAGTTTATGCACACAGATCCATATTTCATAATTTGGGAAATTAAGATTAAATTTCTTATGTGGAAGACAACTTGATTGTCACAATATAAGTGTATAATATAAGTTTAATTTGTATGAAGCACACCTTAATTAGGATGCAAAGTGGACCATTTATCCATCTTAATTCACAAGCATACACTACCTTGGAGCTATATTATTATTTTACTAGAGAATTAGGACATACTTCATTGCTTCTTTCTCTTCCACGATATAAAGGATGAATTAGATCAACATTACATCATCTGTAAGAATGCATGTGCTGTGTGAAAAAGGTAGTATTTCCAATTTAAGTCACAATATAATTGTAGACCAGCATCAACATGCAGGATAATGTTCTGTGTAAATTTATTTTAAGATAATCCACTACTCGCATTGTTGCCTCTTAATGATCTTTGGGTGTTTCGAAAACTAAGAAAGCGGACGAACACAATACCTAAGTTTGAGTCAGATTATATATAATGAGGTATGTAAGTCATCGATACCAACCATCGATACTACATAAGAGTTTTCATGACAGTTCCTCTTGCCATTGTCAAATGATGATTCTGTTCATGGAAAATGTTGTTGGCATTGCTCTTAGTAATACAATTTCAGAGACTATATAATGCAGACTTCCATCGGCTAAGAAAATATTAGTATTTTGAAATTGCACCCATCATTGAACTGGTATAAATATTATTACCTCCGTTTTATATACATGAAACAATTATTTAATTTATTAAGATAAATAAAAATAGTTAGATTAATTAATTTATCATAAATTTTAATTTTATTTTAAGACCATCTATACATTAAATTATTTAAAATATGATTATTTTTAAGAGGATACTTTTTCAATTGATGATGGTGTCTTATTTTTGTTAATAGTTCAATAAATGTATCAATTTTCATGGAAAAAATAAAATAATCATTAGAGGTAAAAATAAAATTTATTAATAAACTAATTATATGTTTCTTATAATTAGAATTAAGAAAATATTTTCTTTTATTTCTTATATATAAAAAAGATGTAATAAAATTAAAGGTTTAATGATTCGTTGTGAAATTATAGTTGAATCAATCATAATTAAATAATGTTTTTTAATTTAAGTATAATACATTAAATAATATTATAAACTTACAACTTATAAAAACCTTAATTACATACTCAAAATTAATTTTGGTAGCTACTTTTCAAACATCATTTAACGTGATAATCATTTTTTTAATATATATATATATATATATATATATATATATATCCAAACAAGAATCATATTATTTTTTAATCGCATTTACTTAAAATCTATTCTATAAATTTATTAATTTTACAAACACTAATCCAAATACACACTTAAGTTGTTGTCTTATAAATTGTTGTCTTATGTATAATTTTATTTTTCTTTCAAAATTACATTACAGTCACTACTGAATACTGATCCTGTCGATGCAATGGTGCAATGGTGCTTCTGCCTTGTTACCATCCACGTTCTTGTAGGATTAACGATGGTCCTAATCTTTCTGTAACGAGAAAAAAACATTTATGTATACAAGTTAAATAAATTAAATGAATAGTTATTACAATTTTATATCCCGTGATAGTGTGTAAGATGTTATAGGTTTATTCAACCACAATAACAGCAGCATTGATCACAAAGGAGAATTAATATTTAAAAGATAGTACAATTTAAATTCGGAACTCCATCGTATCCAAGTAGATATTTAATTGGATTGTCCATATGTTACAGGCCTACGAGGCAGCCTACACTAACAGCTTAGCCTGAATCAGACACTACAGAACTTAGCTGTCACAAAATCACCAAACTTTACAACGCATGCAAAGGGTCACTGAGAGAATCGCCAGAGGAATAGACCCTAACCAATTACCGATAAATAATGAATCATCATACATATTTTACATCAATACATTTTGTCATTTTCTTACCAATAAATATTAATTTATCAAAATATTAATCTTTATTAACATATAAGATCAAATCTATGCGATCAAATCTATATTTTTTTTTTCCTTTTTTTAACATCAAAACCATCTTATATTTTTTTGTCCTAAAAGGTAATTGTATAATACTATAATTCTGTAAATATATTTATAAATTATTTGAAGTAATATTATAATATGTATGAACTACTTTTATAATCATATCAGAATAAAAATTGAATTATTATAGTACTGAGGTGTTACTCCAAAAATTATATATCAATCTCCTAATAAAAACTATATTGTAATCGTATGATAATTCATGTGCTGGTAGATTATGGATTATGGATTATTGTATCTTTTAGATCAGGTAGTATTTTGATTTCTATACACTTAGCTTCTTTATACTTTATGTTTATACTTTATGTCCAAGGTTATGGGGCTCGATCATATCCTTTGGATTGGTCGTATTTTGATTTCTACACATAGCTTGCTTCTAATCAGACCTTAAATTAATCATTTTCTTATTGAATTAAAGCCAAATTCATTTACTTCCAAGGCACAAAATTATCATGGACATAATTACATACCAAAATTCTTGAAATATGATAAAACATTCTATGAAAACTCAACCAATGAATGCCAAATTGACATAGACACATTTGTATATTAAGATTCTTACAATATGTTGAAACATTCTTATATGTCATAAACACCTTATTCTAAGAATATCATAGGAAATGCGTGCAGCAAATAAAAATAAATAATCTTCATTTTGTCCTGGAAAGAAAGATTAAATAATACATTTTACTTTTATGTTTTGAATTAGGTCTCCAATACGACAAAATCTTTTATGGAACAATTATATTATGACTCGTTGACCCCTAAAAATTGATACAAACTTACGAAGGGGTCGACACTGTGATGATAACGGTACAAAAGGAAAAGGATGTGCAATTGTTTTGCTAGTCTTTTTTTTTTTTTTTTCTCGATGGCTGGGAACTGGGAAGTTACATTGAATTGACAACTGAGGATGATCACGCTCACACTTGTGCAATGAGAGAGAGAGAAAGGGAAAGTTAGAGGAATGAGCAAAAACAAATAAAAACATACGCATGAAAATTCTAAACCAAGCCCCCTTCTTTTCTTTTTGCTCCGGAACCCAATAATTGTAGGTCCTGCAACTTTTTGTCCCTCGTCAGTGTGTGAAATTAATTGAATTCTTTGAGAGCAACCCTATCTTTGTTTTTCTCATCTTTATACCACAACCTAATAACGCACACAGACACAAAAACTGGTACTATGCAGAGAGCAATTATATTATTCACTATATGTCATTTATTTTTTTGTATTGTTAATAAAATTGGTCTTATCAGTAAGGATCATATGAACACAAATTAATTCGAATTCTGTCATGTGAGAATTTTGTTATTAGATAATTAATAAATATTTTTGGGACTGTTTTTTCACTCTTAAAATTTATTTTGACATTTATAAATTTTCAGTACTCAACTTAGTTAAAATTTTAATTACAAATTAATTCTATCAATTAATTTTTCATTATTTTCCCATTTAATTTTGAATTATAAGAAAAGTTAGTTTTAACTATATGAATCAACTTCACTCGCATGAGATTGTTTTAATTTAGTTAATGATTTCAGAATTTCTAAATATATAATTACACTAACTATTTAAAGAACATTTTATCATTTTTAATGATGTTATCCGATTCCAATAGGTTTTAATTTTCATAATGATTTATTTATCTTGAGAAAACAAAAATACATGAGATATATAGTATAAAAAAATTATAAAAAGGTTATCACATATAAATTGAAATTCTCCAAGTAGAGAAAGGTTCCCTGCTAGCTTGCTCTGACCCTATATAGCTAGCTAAGACAACTCCTCATCAATCATCATGCGTCTGCTCCTCCTCCTTCCTTTTTAGCCTTCTTAGCTGTGTCTGTGTATGCCTTTGAATTCCCTCTTCAATTCCTTGACTCCGCTGTGCATGTATGAACCTTCCTTTAATTAATTCACTGTTACACTCGGTGGGATATGTACGGTCTGACTCTTTAATTATGATTTATGATATTAATTAACCCTTTTCCCTTTTTATTATCCATCTACATCTCTCATCTCCGTCCCATTCTTCTCTCACTATATATTCATTCCACTCTTGTTTTTCCTTTCTGCCCTCAAGCTCAAGCTAGCCCCTCCTTCATTCTTTACCTCTTCCTCCTTCTTTCCTAGCTTACTTACAAGTGTTAAAAAAATGTAATCAGCATAGCATGCATGCACCTTCTTCCTTAATTTTTCTTTAAGGTTTCCAACCCTATCTTAATTAATTATGTTATTTAAGTTACGTACATGCTCTTCTCATTTTTCCAATCCACTTGCTTTTAAATATGCAACACACAAGTCTTCTCCAAGCTTTAAGTGTGCAAACACTCCATTTGGGTGGTGTTCTATATATCTTTTTGTGGTTCAGGAAGTGTGTTGCAATGTTTCTTTTCTTCTTTTAAGCGTAGTAGCTCACATATATGCACCTGCAGAGATAGTGGAATTGAGCCGAACATGCATAAACTGTCTGGATTGGAAGTCTACAAAGGAAAAAGTGAAGCTGCCAGCATGATCTAGCTTTGGTTAGAGAGCTGAAGAAGAGTGTTAAATGCTAACCCTTACTAGGTCATGCTGTAACAGCCTCACTCCTTCCTATTTGGGGACCCAGTACAGTAGTAGATTCTTCAACAATCTGAAAGACACACAACGCTTAAAAAGCAAAAGGTAAGAAGTTAGTGGGCATGAGAAAAACCACTGTTAGCATCGTATATTCCTTCTTTATTATTTTCTGAGTTTCTGTTCTGGAAGGCGTGCGTTATATATATTAAACTTTTCCCTTTTACCCTTTTACTTGCTTTTGTCTTTTTCTTTTTTCTTGCTACTTCTTTCATCGAACTAGCCAGTTCACTGTGTTGTGTCTTTGGGACGAAAGTTTTAATTTGATGGCCGTAGATTGCTCCTTATCTTTACTTAATTAGGGTTCCTACAACCGAAGGATGTTTATATGTCATTCTAGTATCAAATTTATTCATCACTATTTTCTTTAGATTGGCTTGAATTTCTAAACCCTAGAGGTAATTACTTCGACGACCTTTAAGTTGCTGTGTATGAGTGCTATGGAATCATAGTTATGCAGCATGTGCAGAGGACGTTTTACTGGTTATTTATCTCCATAAATGTTAAAATATATTGAAAGACGCAGTTGTTGAGATCCAAAGCAGTGATGTCGGGGAAGATAAACACTCTTTTGCAGGTATATGATTCTGTGCCTTCAATTAGCCATTAGTGTTCTAATCTTGGAAGCGTATTTTACTGATTTTCATTGAACTGTGTATAAAGTAGGTTCAGAAGATTGATGGTTGCTAAATATGCTCAATTTTGGTTTGAAATAGTGGGATTTGCGACCTATAGAACTCTCGATCACTATGTTTATGCTGAACACCTACAAATAGTGATCCCCTTCCAGATGCGAATGGAATACTAACGCTGATCCAGGCTTAACGGAGTAGAGTGTATAGTGAAGAATGAACATTCTTGTGTAGTATTTTACTCTTTTCAACAAATTTTGATCTCTTCCACAGACTTCAGTGATTTGTCCATGCAGCGTTAACGAAGTATACACATAAGTATCCAAGCCTGCTGATAGAAAAAAAAAAAAAAAAACAAGTATCCCAGCCTGTTATGTAGTATTTACTAAATAAGTAAATATTAAGTTTAAGTGGTGTTTGATAAGCATTACTTGCATGAATTTATACAATTAATTGTTTTAATAGAAGTTGTATGTCACAAGTCATAACTACTTTTTTTGAGTATTTTAAGAACAAAAATATTAATATTCTTTTTAATTATCGCCGTTGTTTATCATATGCTTTTATTTATTCTTGTTATCTCTCGTTCTACACCTAAATGATTGTATAGTAATCATTTTTCCTTTAATAGGTAGTACATGTTAGGATAACTTTTATTGCAATTGGTTAAAAAAATCTTTTACATAACGTATTTTGATTAAAAAATGACTTGGTTAATGGCATACGTGGTTTAAGAATTTTTTGCTATTCACTTCATATTGAAAAATGGAATTTGGTCGATCATTATTGGTCCATTGGGAAATAAGGAGGCAAAGGAGTAGGGTAGATGTTTAGCGGATAGAAAATAACAATAATCATCAATCCTTTTAGGAAATCAAAGTGAAAAGAAAGAGATCGAGAAATAAACACAAGATAAAAAAATGCAGTAAATGAGATGAAAGTGAAAAGAAAATAGAGATAGAAAGAAAGAAAAAAAAGTTATAGTTATAATTATGAGCAGTTATGTGATAGGGATTAAGAAAGAAATAAAAAAAAAAAAAAAAAAAAAAAAAAAAAAAAAAACGAGTCTACTACATTTATAATAGTAATTCTTAATTAGTGGATGGTGATAAGTTAGTATTAGGACATTTGGGGAAGCTGTGATCAGTAAATTTTGGTGACTTTGGAAGCTGAGGTTTATGGTTAATGGTTGTGATCATGGTAAGGGGTGCAATGATTATGGTCTCGTGGTTGGCTTTAAAACATGAAGACGCAGTGATTTCTCGCAAGGTTTTGATTAGTTTCTAGGACGTTATCGGAGGAGATTTGAGAAAGTTAAGGTGATCGAGGTTGTGGCTGAATGATGACGGTGACAACACGCATGGAGGCCAGATGAACACGATGACAAGTTTGTGATGAAAGACCTTGATTCATGGACATGTGTTAACTCATTGGCATGTGTATCAAATTTATTAGAAGTAATAAAGTATTCGGAAGTCTGAGTGTCGAATTTACAGAGATTTTGTTTGTACTTAGATTAATGCAAACTCAATTTATAAATAATAGATAAATAATTTAAAATAAAGATAAGAAAATATAGGAGATAAGATAAAGATTTAAAAGAAAGGATAAAAGATTTAAAGATAAAAATAAAAGATAGAGAAGATAAAATATTTAAATTAAGATATGATATAGAAAATAGAAGATAAAAGATAAGATAAGAAAATTAAAAGATAAAAATAGAAGATAAAAATAAAATAAAATTAGGATTTGATAAGGTTGGGACCTGGTCTGCCTTGTTTGCCTAGGATGTATGAGTTTATGATTTTTCTTTATCAATTTAGGTGATTCTATTCTACTCACATCTATTCAAAGACGCAACAAATAAAATACATGAATTATGAATTCTAGATGTTTGTAAAAATACATGGACATAAAATTATCATTCTATTCCTAGCAATGATTTTCTTATGAAATCCTTTCTTTTTGTTCGCCTCTTAGCTAGAGACACCATGAAAATCGTGTATTCTAGAAGCACCTTCCACATTATTGCAAGAGAAGTGGTGGCGATCAAGGAAAGAATGACATTTAAGGCTTTCTCATGTTCTCCATGTCTTTCTTCCTTGACAATAAGTTGATGATGAGGGATATTGACTTGATAATGCTTTCTTGTTGAATTTCTACTTGTGAGTATTTCTCCCATTATTGTGCTTTCTCCTCATTTCTTTCTCTTTCTTCCTTCTTTTCTCTTTTTTCTTCTTTCTTCTCTTCTTCTTTTCTCTCTTCATCTTTGTCTGTCCTTCCTTCCTCAGGCTGGTTTTTTTCTACTTCTGCCTCTCCTTGTGCTCTCTTCTGGCTTCTGGTCAGCACGACCTTGCACTCTTCCTTGGGGTTCTTTTCCGTGTTGGCTCCAAAGCTACTAGAGGGTCTTTCAGCCATCTGTTTGGCCAATTGTCCTACTTGCATTTCCAAGTTTTTGATCGAGGTGTTTATGCTGCGGTAATTTGACATTGAAAACTGTATGAATTGGTTCAATGTCTCCTCGAGCTTGTTGGTTTTCTCGTGAATATCCACCCCTTGGTTGAGATTCTGGGCAGGCTGACTTTGTTGCTCCTTGTTGTATTGATTCCCTGGGTGATTCCTCCAACTTGAGCCTTGTGTAAAGTTCCTTCCTTGGTTGAATCCAGATGGGCCACTATTAAATCCGGTTGATCCTTGATTGAATCCAGACGGACCTCCTTGGTTGTAACCTTGGAATCCGTGGCGATTTGGTATACCCATGTAGTTGACTTCCCTGGGAGGGTCTTCTTGGATCGTGCATTGTCCAGGATCATGTATTCCTCTACATGTAAGGCATCCCCCTACCTGCATCACAGAAGAGTGAGAAGGACTTATCGCTTGTAGTTGCTGTGGAAGCTTGTTGAGGGTCTCTGTTAGGGCTTCTATTTGTCGGGACAATAGCTTGTTTTGAACTAAGGTTGCATCTTGAGTGGTGAGTTCTAGAAGGCTTCTCTTTGTTGGTGCATATGTGCGATCACGAAGAATGGTGTGATCACTAGCTGCCATGTTTTCTATGAGTTCCATTGCCTCCTCCGGTGTCTTTAGCTTGATCTTCCCTCCTGGAGATGCATCTAGTAATTGTTTTGATTGGGGTCGTAGGCCATCTATGAAGATGTTTAGTTGCACTGATTCACTATATCCATGTGTAGGTGTTTTCCTTAGCAGTCCGCGAAAGCGGTCAAGTGCCTCACTGAGGGATTCATCGAGAAATTGATGGAAGGAAGAGATTTCCATCTTCCTTTCAACAGTCTTTGATTCTAAAAAGTATTTCTTTAAGAATTTCTCTACAACTACTTCCCATGTCCGCAAGTTGTTACCTTTGAAGGAGTGTAGCGACCTTTTTGCTTCCCCTGCTAGTGAAAAAGAGAAAAGATTGAGGCGTGTTGCATTTTCAGGAACCCCGGCTATCTTCACCGTGTTGCAAATATCGATGTATATGGCCAGATGTTCATATGGATCTTCACTTGGTAGGCTGTGAAATAGATTCCCTTGAATCAGTTGGATGAGAGAATATGGATATGAGAAGTTGGCCGCCTGTACCTCTGGTCTGGCTATGCTGGTGAAGTATTGAGGTATAATAGGACTAGAGTAATCATCTAGCGTCATCTTCTGTGGACGATCTTCTGCCATGATGCATTCTTTAAAGAAGGAATGTGCACTGTTCACAAAAGAAACAACTACTGTGCACGTTATCACAGAATAAAAATTAAACTTATTTATTTATTTTTATAAAAAAGAAAAGAATAAAGAGAAAAAATTGAAAAATAAAATGAAGCAACTAAAAAAATAGGTAAAAAAGAAAGTAAAATAAAAAATAAAAAGTGAAAACTAATTGCTTTAAAATTGAAATATGCAAATAATCAAGTACGAAAAACAAAGTCCCCGGCAACGGCGCCAAAAACTTGTTAACTCATTGGTAAGTGTACCAAATTTGTCACAAGTAGTAAAGTACTCGGAAGTCCGAGTGTCGAATCCACAGAGACTTTGTTTATACTTAGATTAATGCAAACCCAATTTAAAAATAATAGATAAATAATTTAAAATAAAGATAAGAAAATATAGGAGATAAGATAAAGATTTAAAAGAAAGGACAAAAGATTTAAAGATAAAATAGAATATAGAGAAGATAAAATATTTAAATTAAGATATGATAAAGAAAATACAAGATAAAAGATAAGATAAGAAAAGTAAAAGATAAAAATAGAAGATAAAAATAAAATAAAGTTAGGATTTGATAAGGTTGGGACCTGACCTGCCTTGTTTGTCTAGGATGTATGAATTTATGATTTTTCTTTATCAATTTAGGTGATTCTATTCTACCCACATCTGTTCAAAGACGCAACAAATAAAATACATGAAGTATGAATTTTAGATGTTTGTAAAAATACATGGACATAAAATTATCATTCTATTCCTAGCAATGATTTTCTTATGAAATCCTTTCTTTTTGTTCTATTAGAAGTTATTCTCTTCCGAGGGTCTAACGCCTAAAACCAATGCATGCATACCTTTTTTAAATCTTACATCGCTTGACTTTTAGGCCTGAATAATGCAAGATAAAAGTAGAAAAGATAATAGAATAAAAAACACTTTTGCATTGATAAATAGTGAGTACATCATACATCGCTTGACTGTTAGGCCTGTCAGGCTCTACCTAGGGGGCTTTACAATGGATGGAGTATAAGAACTGATGGGATAAGAGGGGGTGAAAGAAAGGGAGTAAATGAAATCCCTAGGATAGGGGTCTTGTGGTTGTTTTCTTTCTGTTTGGCTTGTCTCTTTTTATCGTTGTTGTAGTGGACTTGGGCTAAAAATCTTTCTTCTTGTTATTTTTGATATATTTTGGATTTGTTTTGCTTGTAATCACATCTTCTTGATATTTTGAATATTTTCTAGATCTTTTTCTCCTTTAATCTCTCCTTTTCATATTTGCAAGTCATGATTAAGAAAAATATCAAATCTTATTATGTAAGCCAAAAATAACTGTTAAATAAATATTTTTAAAGATATTTTTAATATATATTTTTTATCAAAATAATTCATATTCAGCCGTTATCAACACGGCCAAATTAAGTAAGCCCCTCAAAATTGTGCCCTCGATGCAAACTCCATGAACTAAACTTGCAACTGCAGAACAAGATCGTATACTTTAGTATAGTTATTTTTACCCTAATGTACACAGCCAGCAAGATTGTGAATCCTATGTAAACGGAATCATTTTTTTTAAAATAAATATTGATAAAAAAAAATTTGGAAGAGTGTAAGAAGAAATTTGATGGAAATTAACCATGATTTTAGTTGTTTTATTAATAATAAAAAGTTTATTGTAATTCTATTAAACTCGATTATATTCAATTGTGGTTATCACAAACTCCATTTGTAATTTGTAACAAATAGTATTTTTAAAAATACTTACAATGGTACAGAAAAGAAAATGCAACATTTTTAGTAGTTTTTTCTCATTTAATTAACTTCAAGCGTACTATTATAAAAAAAAAAAAAAAAAGAAGTTACTCAACGTTTTGTATCTTTCGAAAAAGAAACATTTATTTTCAATCGCTTTGGAATTTTTAGTGTAATTATTTTTGTGTCTAATAATTATTTTAGCATTTTTTGTTTATCTAATTATATATGCTGCGGAATCTTGATCACATAGTATTAGATATCACTGTCAATGTTTTGAGTATCAAGATCTCCCGCGTCCACACACTGTCGCAGCTTTTGAGATATATTATCTTACATCCGCGTGTTCTCTTTATCATTAGTTGGAGTTGCTAATGTTCATCTTATTATTTTTTTTAGTTTTTTTTAGAGGATTGGTTTTTAGATGAACTGCGCTAGTAACATTTAGGGTACAAAATTAATATTATATTATTTAAAATAGTTTATTTTAAGCACTTTATAGTAATTTAATACTTAACTAAAAAAAAAATCTTTTCTCTTTTAGGGTAATTTTTTTGGAGTGGATAATGAGTTGTTACGTTGGTGAGAGAAATTAATCAGTAAGTAAATGTAGAATGAGCGTAAATAGGACTATGGATTAGTTTGTTGAAATTTATTTGTTGAAATAAATATTTTTTTTATTTTTAAATGTGTTTCTTTAAAATATTTATGCTTAAAAAAACAATTTCCTACTTAACTTAAGAAGGAAATCCTACATGTTTATTAAAAAAAATTAGGTTTTAACAAAGAGACTAATTGGGTTATGATAGGAGAAAAAATATTTTTTATAATTAATATTAAAATATCTTTATTATAAAAGAACAAAAACAAAAGAAGTGAAAAGTACTTTTATCTTAAATTTTTCAGTGTAGCTTGTTAATGCAAGTCAATTAAAAAAAAAAAAGTAGGATGCACATTAGCAATCCTATATATAAGTTCATATATTGAGACTTTTTAAAACTTTAAAATATGATATTTGTTATGTATTCATAAATTAAACATTATGAATTTAACATTTTTTGAGTTTTTATCTAGTAGGTGCTAAAACTAATAAATTTATAGTGTTTTTGGTAGTATACTTTTTATAGAAACACAACAAAAGACGTGAAAGAGGGTTGAAGAACTTGAGAGTTGCGCTCAGTGCGACAACCTTGCTTAGCGCCACAAGTCACATTGGAAGTCAATTGTCACATGCATTGTGCGTGCTCAGCACATGGTCACTTTTCTAACAGGACCATTTGTGTCGCGCTCAGCGTACAATCAATATAAAAACATGACTATGCTGCATTTTAAGAAGAAAAAAAAAGAGGGAACGAATTCATTCAGTCCATTGAGCATCAAAGGTTAGGGCATGTCCATTGGGAGAGATCCACTCATTTGGAGTTTTTCCATTCCTTTCTTCTCCATTTTCCTCCATTCTCTTCTACTTCCTTCACCTTTTTTTTTTGTACTTGTAAGCCTCTGATGATAATGAGAGGCTAAATCATCAATTGTTGGAAGTTCAACAACCAAACATTCTAGATATAATGATTCTAACTATCTATTTAATGTTATTTCAGTATTATTGTCTCTTTTTTGTGCTTATTATTATGTTTGTCGTTTAATCACTCATGCTCATGTAATGTTATAGGGCTTAGGTATTGAAAAATGTTTATCTCTTAAGAACTGGAAAAGAACATCTAAGTAATCAATCTCTAAGGATAAAATGGTGTTATTTAGCCTAATTTATGCATCTCTGTTCATAATACAATTTGTCTAATTTATCTCTTAAGAAATTAAGGGAGAAATTAAGTAGGTTAAGCTCTTTCATGTGAAGAATCATAGCTAAAGTATGTAAGTGAATGTAGGTAATAATTGAAATAATATTGAATATAGAAATATCATTAAGTTGCATCAAGAGTGGTTCTGGTAGGTTAAGTTCCTAACATGCCTATAATTATGCATCGACCATCATCTCACTGCTTCAAGTGTTTGTTTTCTCGTCCTTGCACATGCTAGCTCTATAGTTAAATTTTATGTCAAATTTACATTTAAATGTCTTGCAAATACTTGATTCAGTTCACTAATTGCTTAAAATTGAATATATATATATATATATATATATATATATATATATATATATATAAATCCTGAATCCAATCAAAGTTCTTGTAAATTTGACACTCGAATTTACCATTTTAAAATACTACTTGAACTAATTGATACACTTATTAAGGAGTTAACAAAATAATATATTAAAAAAATTGATCAAATGGGTAAATATGGTCCAATCATGGAGAACATAATCTCAAAAGACATATAGGTTAATTATGTTTTTGGTCTGTTTTTTGAATTTTCACTTTTAATTCTTAAAAAAAAATTAATTAATCTTAATCCTTAAAGCTTTTGTCTATCCACAATTTTAGTCTTTTTTCTTAGATTTCAATGTTAAGTGTTAATGTCACATTCACTTTACTATTATTTAATTATAATTTGTCGGGACTTATTTTCTTACAAATGAAAAATGTTATAAGTTATTTAATTGAAGTATTTTAAATATATAAATCAATTCCTGCCTATTAAAAATTATCAAAATTGCTTCTTCTCTTTTCCCATTATCCCCTTTTTCTTCATCAATTAACGCAACTTTTTTATATTTGATTTTGTGTTTGTGCCTTTCCGATTTGAATTTCGGGTTTCAGATTTATGAGTTTATGGGTTTCAGATTTAGTGACGGACTGACATAGGAGGAAATTGGGGACATTGGCCCCTTGACGTTTTTTTAATTATAAAATTTATAATTTTTATAATATTAAGATATTTTTATTTTTAGTTACTAGATTGGATTGTAGATATTATGATATTGGGTGTTATTCATTTTTATAAATATCGTGTTTTTCTTTTATAAGTATTATATTTGTTTTTAAGAATCTCACGGAGATGATTGTATTTTTTTAAAAATAAAACATTCAAGTATTATAAATTTAGAATAAAATATGTTTTTAGTTCCTCAATTAAATTTTTTTATTTTTAGTCCTTTAATTAAAATTTAAACGGTCTTAGTTTCAAACTATTTTTTTTTGTTTAGTTTATAACTCTTACTGTTAAGTTGTTTTGTTAATTGATAATATGACACTTGATTTTTTGATAAAAATTTTCTGGCGATTTTTCAACTGCCACAAATTGCTTGGTAAAACTTTTAAAATGTGTTAAACAATTTCTAAATTGCTGAAGCACCACAACCAAAATGGACCAACGCAAGAACAACAAGACGGTGAACCCAGAACTAGAACCAATACAGAGCAAGAACGAGTAACCCAGAACACGGTTTTTTTTTTCATCCATCTTTCTCCTAATTAAAACGCAGCAAAAAGTAAGAAAAAAAAAATGAGACCCTTTGGGTCTATCTAACTAAAACGCATAATGATAGAGTTTTCATTAAGCTTTGGTGTTTGCTGGAACACACCGACTCAACCATGATAGAGTTTTCCTTCAAAACCTTTTAATTTTGGAAGCAGGGGTGTTTAGCGTGTAAGGGAAAAGGTACTTTGCTTTCACATATTGGGTTTCCTCCTTGGTCGAACATGCATGCTCTTCCCAAAAAAATGCAGCCCCACAAAAACCCTCCCCCACTGGATTCCGAACCGCAACTCCCTCAAATCAAAATCCTCCTCCGCCGCGCCACTCTTCCGAACCGCAACTCCCTCGAAGTTGTGTCGTGTTTTCTTGTAAGTTGTTGTGCTGAGGATTGAGGTTCAGTTGGGTGGTTTCGTTGGTGATGTATCAGAAGCAATTTCTTTCTGGCGGTTTCTAACCGCAAGAAAATATCTGTCACAAATCGACTGTTCTATCATCATTTAATAAAAAACCTGACCAGATATCAAAAGCCAAACTGAAAATTTGTTTGAGGACTGGTCAAATTTTAGTTGAGATTAAAAACAAAAACCTTCAATAATTAAAAAATTAAAAAATTAAAAAAATATTTTTTTCATTTATTTATTTTCAATACTTTTTTCTTTTGCAATTCATTATTGTTATTTTTAAACATCATAAATAATTGTATTTGCAATCAAACAACTTCATTAGCATTTTCTTTATTTTGAGTTGATTATAATTAATTTAAAAATTAAAAAATATTTATTCACTTTCACCAATGGAACAAACTTATTATATAAAAGATTGTCAGACTGAGCTTTTAGACACATCAATAGATATTATTTCTTTTTAACATTATTTTTTATATATTTGTTGTGTATCTCCTCTCATCTTTGTTCTTTCATGTTGATACTTTTTTTTAATTCAGTTCATGTTAATACTTAATACGCACTGATGTTGTAAAAAAATAAACTACTAATCTAATCTATATTGTTTCTGTAGAGTTTTATAACATAATCAGTAAGACCTTTTTCTAAAGATTTATGTTTAGTGTAGATATTAATTTTTATTTTATTATGAAAGCGTTAAGTTTATAGTAACATGTGAAATTGACTTTTGACATTTATAATCTTGGGTTTTTTTAGAAAAAAGAATGTTCAATTTTTTTCTGAGTAAACATTCTTGCAATTCATCTTTTAATAGATTAGTAATTTAATTAATAATTAATGTTTAGGAATTATGAATATTATACCAACCTGATTCATACATATTTGTTAGATAAAATTTACTTTTTATGGTTGACCCCTCTGCTATTTAATCCTAGTTGCGTCCTAACTCAAGTTCTAAACTTATTTTTCGTCAATTCCATTTTATCTTTTCATTCACACAAGAACTCCCATTTTGAATTGAAAAAAAAAATGTTTCTTTTAATAGTTAAGTAACCTTGGTTGTGGTTGTATATATAAGCAACTTCTATAAAAACTTTCTAAGAACTTAGTTTCTCTAATGATATTCTCGAATTACTTAACTATAAGAATCAACAAAAGTAATGGCACTGGAGTTGATCTATAAGCAATTACAGCCTTACAGGCAAAGTTGTTTAACCATTAAATAATAAAATAAGCAATTTTCATTATAGTAATTGCATTGGAGTTGATCTATAACTAAAAAATAAGTTTAAGAACTGAATTTGAGTTTTACTATTTGGAGTTAAAATTAATTAGTGTTTTTAAATTCTACATAGCAATAAAGAATCACTAAAAGGGCATTAACAACCGAGATGCTCATGGTATGGAAATCTAAATAGTAAAAATCTTTGCATACATGCAGAGCAGTATCCAAGATTGGATAATGAAGCAACTGTTACAAATTTCAGGTTAGTTTAGGAACAACAGAAGACAGTGCTAAGCCTACATCAGGTCTTCAATATCAACGAAGTGCTCATAAGAAGTTTGGTTTTTCTTTCTTTTGGATTCTTGTTGTTGTGGTTCATCTGGACTTTGGTCTAGACGTTTAGCTAAGCATGAGGTTCAACATACCATAGTAAATCCTTGGCCATCAGCTTAGACAGTCAATTTAAGCAAGAATGATAACATACCAGTAATAAGTAAACAGACAAATGAAATATCAGTCTTTATTCAGAGGCCTTTGAAGAATGCATGCAACTCTGCTAATATCAATTTGAAGGTCTCAGCCAAAATATATGTGAAAATAGATCATTCAGTGTAAAATAATTTTACATTGTTATCCAATTACAATTCATCTTGTACAATATATTTATTGGCTTTTACATTAAGTACCTTAAAAATAATGCCAATGATAATTTATAATTAATTAACAGTGTAAATTTTTTTTATACTAAAAGTACATGAACATTAAACTTGACCATTTTATATATATTTTTTTGGTACATCAAAAAGTAGTATAAACATAAATTTATCACATATATCCTAATTCCCACCATCCCAATTACCCATTTTAGAGATGGGTTGTTAACGATATTATACTACTTTCACAATACAAGAATTTTTCAACTACTACCTCTACCCATAATTCCTACCCTAGATAAAGGAGGTGTTCACTAAGATTCCATAAATTCCTAGTATCTTAAACACTTGAATATATGATATTTAGGTGTAAGACATATGGAAATTCAAGATCTCTTATGTTTTTAAACCATAAAGGATCTTGGATTTCCATACATCGTATACACGAATATATCATATTCAAGTGTTTCAAGAGGCTTGGAATTTATGATTCCTTAAACGTGTGAGGAGGTAAAATTAAAACAAATGCTTAATCTTGAAGACCCATAATTTTACCCACTTAACGTGGTGGCTGAAGAACGTTCTATCTGAAACAGGTACGAGCTTTGTAATCCAAGCAATTGGCCACGACACAGCTGCAATTACAATACAAATTCCCCATTGCTCCCATGTCAATCTCTCCGTATCAGCAAACTTCCTTAGGAGTTCCACCATCAATACTTGAAGAACCAAAGTAATCCCCACAATTCCAAGAAATAAGTGGTTTTTGTGAATGCCTTGGAACACATTAAGTTTCTCCATACTTCTAGAGTTGAACTCGTTGAAAACTTGGCAGAGAACAAAAGTATTGAAAATTAGAGTATCCTTTACCTTCCCATTTACATTGAAGATTGACTTTCCTTTGAATTGTAAAACCAAGAGAACAGCAATCTGATATAAAGCTTGAGCTAAAAGGTTTCTCCACATAATACTAGTAATAAGAGGCTCAGTTCTACCCACTGGCCTTTTCTCCATTAACTCCTTTGTAGGCCTTTCTGTAGCTAGTGCCAATGCTCCTAGAGTATCCATAATGAGATTTACCCATAATAGTTGAACTGTTGTTAGGGGAACGTCTCCCGAAGAAACTGCTGCAATAAAATTGATCACTAGTGCTGCAACATTCACGGTTAGTTGAAACTGGATGAATTTCTGGATGTTGTTATAGACACATCTCCCCCACCTTAAGACAGTGGCAACAGAATTGAAGTTGTCATCTAAGATCACAATGTCAGAACTCTCCTTGGCAACTTCAGTTCCTTGGATCCCCATAGAGAGTCCAATATCAGCTTCTTTTAGAGCAGGTGCATCATTTGTGCCATCTCCTGTGACTGCAACAACATGACCTTTCTTTTTCAAGCATTGCACCATCAAAAGTTTGTCCAAAGGGGACGATCTTGCCATCACGCGGATCTTCTCGACTTTCTCCATTCTCTCTTCCTCTGTGTAGTTCCTGAATTCCACACCTTGAACCACTTCTCCTGCATTCACATGGCCATCAAGGTCTAAAATTCCGCATTCTGTTGCTATGGCCTTTGCAGTGAAAATGTTGTCTCCAGTGATCATCTTGATGCTAACACCTGCAAGTTTACAAGTTTCCACAGCCTTCTTGACGTCTGGTCGGCATGGATCCTTTAGGCCAACAATACCTAGCAAGGTCAAGCCATCTTTTCTAAGGATTTGATGCACTTTCTCCTTATCGTTATAATCAATGTCTTCTGAAATTTTCATGCAAGCAAAAGCAATACATCTAAGGCTACTAGCAGCCATGCCTTGAATTATCTTCTCAAGTTTACTCCGATCTTCATCAAGGGACTTCTCTATGCCGTTATAGTCAATGTAATTAGAACACATTGCAAGTATAATCTCTGCAGCACCTTTCCAATGCACGTGGACTGTGTTGTTGGTCTCCTTCCTTATTGCGACACCACTTCGTTTCTTCTCCGAGTTAAACGTTTCAACATGGAGAACTTCATGTGTGCGCTTCAGTTCATCCATGTCCATGCCTAAATCTGACACGGCCCACAAGAGTATAGCTTTCTCTGTTGGGCTACCAGAAATTTCAGGTTCAGATTCTGATGAAGGTTTATAGATGCTGCCAGTTGTGTTGAGGCCAACTCCTTGGTGAAATAGCTCAAGAACATTAGGAGCCATTGCATTGGAAAAGTTTTCCATACCATTTTCTAGGCCAAGCCAAAACTTGGTGACTCTCATTTGATTCAAAGTTAAGGTGCCAGTTTTATCTGTGCAAATAACTGTTGCTGACCCCATAGTTTCACAAGCAGAAAGTTTCCTCACCATTGCTTGATCAGCCATCATTCTTTTCATGGAGTATGCAAGTGTGAGGGTAACAGCCAAAGGCAGACCCTCAGGGATTGCCACAACCACAATAGTGACAGCAGCAGCAACAATTCGCACAACTGCGTTGAAAACATCGTTTACATCGGTTTTACTCCCCTGGAACTCCTGATTCCCTTTATCATCCTCCGAGTTTCCAGTGAAATAACGAATTAACAAGACTATGAGCACAAGAAAAGCGACTGCGAGGCCTACCTTTCCAATAGAAGAGGTTAGCTTGTCAAGGCGAGCCTGCAATGGTGTCCTTTCCTTGGTGTCTCGCGATATCGAGCTCATCATTTCACCCCATGCTGTGTTGGTTCCAACAGATGTCACAAGCATCTGAGCAAAGCCATCCACCACTTTCGCACCGGACAACAAAAAGGGGCTATTTGAAGGCTCAATTTCTACATGGTCGCTCTCACCTGTCATACTTGATTCATCCACTTGCAAAGAATGACCACTTAAGAACAATCCATCAGCTGGAATTTGATCACCAATCTTAAGTGACACAACATCCCCCACAAGTACCTCAAAGATGGATATCTGTTGTGGCCTTCCATTTCTCACAACTCCAACTTTGATGTTGTTGCTTATCTTAGACAATTTATCAAACTGTCTCTCTTGTCTGAAGTTGCTGAGTGCAGTGACAACAACTACAAGAAACACTGCTACAAATATACTCCCTCCTTCATACCAACCTTCCCCTGGACCATGTTCTTTTATTCCAAAACCAAGGGAAAGGCCAGCACAAACAAGAAGGATCAGAATAGTAGTGTCATTGAAAGCCTCCACTACAAAGCTAACAAATACCTTGGGTGGAGGCCTCTGGTAAGTGTTTGAACCAAACAATTCACACCGTTTCGCAACGTCATCGTCGTCGCCACTAATTCCCTTTGCAGGAATG